>NW_027362773.1:178223356-178408868 GCF_046119375.1 Phyllobates terribilis | reverse complement strand
TGCAGTTCCCCCTTTATTTCTGTCTCTTTCCCTGCAGTTTCCCCTTTATTTCTGTCTCTTTCCCTGCAGTTCCCCCTTTATTTCTGTCTGCAGTTCCCCTTTATTCTGTCTCTTTCCTGCAGTTTCCCCCTTTATTTCTGTCTCTTTCCTGCAGTTCCCCCTTTATTTCTGTCTCTTTCCTGCAGTTCCCCCTTTATTTCTGTCTCTTTCCTGCAGTTCCCCCTTTATTTCTGTCTCTTTCCTGCAGTTCCCCCTTTATTTCTGTCTCTTTCCTGCAGTTTCCCCTTTATTTCTGTCTCTTTCCTGCAGTTCCCCCTTTATTTCTGTCTCTTTCCTGCAGTTCCCCCTTTATTTCTGTCTCTTTCCTGCAGTTCCCCTTTATTTCTGTCTCTTTCCTGCAGTTCCCCCTTTATTTCTGTCTCTTTCCTGCAGTTCCCCTTTATTTCTGTCTCTTTCCTGCAGTTTCCCCTTTATTTCTGTCTCTTTCCTGCAGTTCCCCCTTTATTTCTGTCTCTTTCCTGCAGTTCCCCCTTTATTTCTGTCTCTTTCCTGCAGTTCCCCTTTATTTCTGTCTCTTTCCTGCAGTTCCCCCTTTATTTCTGTCTCTTTCCTGCAGTTCCCCTTTATTTCTGTCTCTTTCCTGCAGTTTCCCCTTTATTTCTGTCTCTTTCCTGCAGTTCCCCCTTTATTTCTGTCTCTTTCCTGCAGTTCCCCTTTATTTCTGTCTCTTTCCTGCAGTTCCCCCTTTATTTCTGTCTCTTTCCTGCAGTTTCCCCTTTATTTCTGTCTCTTTCCTGCAGTTTCCCCTTTATTTCTGTCTCTTTCCTGCAGTTCCCCCTTTATTTCTGTCTCTTTCCTGCAGTTCCCCCTTTATTTCTGTCTCTTTCCTGCAGTTCCCCCTTTATTTCTGTCTCTTTCCTGCAGTTCCCCTTTATTTCTGTCTCTTTCCTGCAGTTCCCCCTTTATTTCTGTCTCTTTCCTGCAGTTCCCCTTTATTTCTGTCTCTTTCCTGCAGTTCCCCCTTTATTTCTGTCTCTTTCCTGCAGTTCCCCTTTATTTCTGTCTCTTTCCTGCAGTTTCCCCTTTATTTCTGTCTCTTTCCTGCAGTTCCCCCTTTATTTCTGTCTCTTTCCTGCAGTTCCCCCTTTATTTCTGTCTCTTTCCTGCAGTTCCCCTTTATTTCTGTCTCTTTCCTGCAGTTCCCCCTTTATTTCTGTCTCTTTCCTGCAGTTCCCCCTTTATTTCTGTCTCTTTCCTGCAGTTTCCCCTTTATTTCTGTCTCTTTCCTGCAGTTTCCCCCTTTATTTCTGTCTCTTTCCTGCAGTTCCCCCTTTATTTCTGTCTCTTTCCTGCAGTTCCCCCTTTATTTCTGTCTCTTTCCTGCAGTTCCCCCTTTATTTCTGTCTCTTTCCTGCAGTTCCCCCTTTATTTCTGTCTCTTTCCTGCAGTTCCCCTTTATTTCTGTCTCTTTCCTGCAGTTTCCCCTTTATTTCTGTCTCTTTCCTGCAGTTTCCCCTTTATTTCTGTCTCTTTCCTGCAGTTCCCCCTTTATTTCTGTCTCTTTCCTGCAGTTTCCCCTTTATTTCTGTCTCTTTCCTGCAGTTCCCCCTTTATTTCTGTCTCTTTCCTGCAGTTCCCCCTTTATTTCTGTCTCTTTCCTGCAGTTCCCCCTTTATTTCTGTCTCTTTCCTGCAGTTCCCCTTTATTTCTGTCTCTTTCCTGCAGTTTCCCCTTTATTTCTGTCTCTTTCCTGCAGTTTCCCTTTATTTCTGTCTCTTTCCTGCAGTTTCCCCTTTATTTCTGTCTCTTTCCTGCAGTTCCCCCTTTATTTCTGTCTCTTTCCTGCAGTTCCCCTTTATTTCTGTCTCTTTCCTGCAGTTCCCCTTTATTTCTGTCTCTTTCCTGCAGTTCCCCCTTTATTTCTGTCTCTTTCCTGCAGTTCCCCCTTTATTTCTGTCTCTTTCCTGCAGTTTCCCCTTTATTTCTGTCTCTTTCCTGCAGTTTCCCCTTTATTTCTGTCTCTTTCCTGCAGTTTCCCCCTTTATTTCTGTCTCTTTCCTGCAGTTCCCCTTTATTTCTGTCTCTTTCCTGCAGTTCCCCCTTTATTTCTGTCTCTTTCCTGCAGTTCCCCCTTTATTTCTGTCTCTTTCCTGCAGTTTCCCCTTTATTTCTGTCTCTTTCCTGCAGTTCCCCCTTTATTTCTGTCTCTTTCCTGCAGTTTCCCCTTTATTTCTGTCTCTTTCCTGCAGTTCCCCCTTTATTTCTGTCTCTTTCCTGCAGTTCCCCCTTTATTTCTGTCTCTTTCCTGCAGTTTCAACTTTATTTCTGTCTCTTTCCTGCAGTTCCCCCTTTATTTCTGTCTCTTTCCTGCAGTTTCCCCTTTATTTCTGTCTCTTTCCTGCAGTTTCACCTTTATTTCTGTCTCTTTCCTGCAGTTCCCCCTTTATTTCTGTCTCTTTCCTGCAGTTCCCCTTTATTTCTGTCTCTTTCCTGCAGTTTCCCCTTTATTTCTGTCTCTTTCCTGCAGTTTCCCCTTTATTTCTGTCTCTTTCCTGCAGTTCCCCCTTTATTTCTGTCTCTTTCCTGCAGTTCCCCCTTTATTTCTGTCTCTTTCCTGCAGTTTCAACTTTATTTCTGTCTCTTTCCTGCAGTTCCCCCTTTATTTCTGTCTCTTTCCTGCAGTTCCCCTTTATTTCTGTCTCTTTCCTGCAGTTTCCACCTTTATTTCTGTCTCTTTCCTGCAGTTTCCCCTTTATTTCTGTCTCTTTCCTGCAGTTCCCCCTTTATTTCTGTCTCTTTCCTGCAGTTCCCCCTTTATTTCTGTCTCTTTCCTGCAGTTTCAACTTTATTTCTGTCTCTTTCCTGCAGTTCCCCCTTTATTTCTGTCTCTTTCCTGCAGTTCCCCCTTTATTTCTGTCTCTTTCCTGCAGTTCCCCCTTTATTTCTGTCTCTTTCCTGCAGTTTCCCCTTTATTTCTGCCTCTTTCCTGCAGTTCCCCCTTTATTTCTGTCTCTTTCCTGCAGTTCCCCCTTTATTTCTGTCTCTTTCCTGCAGTTCCCCCTTTATTTCTGTCTCTTTCCTGCAGTTTCCCCTTTATTTCTGTCTCTTTCCTGCAGTTTCCCCTTTATTTCTGTCTCTTTCCTGCAGTTCCCCCTTTATTTCTGTCTCTTTCCTGCAGTTTCCCCTTTATTTCTGTCTCTTTCCTGCAGTTCCCCTTTATTTCTGTCTCTTTCCTGCAGTTTCCCCTTTATTTCTGTCTCTTTCCTGCAGTTCCCCCTTTATTTCTGTCTCTTTCCTGCAGTTCCCCCTTTATTTCTGTCTCTTTCCTGCAGTTCCCCCTTTATTTCCGTCTCTTTCCTACAGTTCCAACTTTATTTCTGTCTCTTTCCTGCAGTTTCCCCTTTATTTCTGTCTCTTTCCTGCAGTTTCCACTTTATTTCTGTCTCTTTCCTGCAGTTTCCCCTTTATTTCTGTCTCTTTCCTGCAGTTTCCCTTTATTTCTGTCTCTTTCCTGCAGTTTCCCCTTTATTTCTGCCTCTTTCCTGCAGTTCCCCCTTTATTTCTGTCTCTTTCCTGCAGTTCCCCCTTTATTTCTGTCTCTTTCCTGCAGTTCCCCCTTTATTTCTGTCTCTTTCCTACAGTTTCCCCTTTATTTCTGTCTCTTTCCTGCAGTTTCCCCTTTATTTCTGTCTCTTTCCTGCAGTTCCCCCTTTATTTCTGTCTCTTTCCTGCAGTTCCCCCTTTATTTCTGTCTCTTTCCTGCAGTTCCCCCTTTATTTCTGTCTCTTTCCTGCAGTTTCCCCTTTATTTCTGTCTCTTTCCTGCAGTTTCCCCTTTATTTCTATCTCTTTCCTGCAGTTCCCCCTTTATTTCTGTCTCTTTCCTGCAGTTCCCCCTTTATTTCTGTCTCTTTCCTGCAGTTTCCCCTTTATTTCTGTCTCTTTCCTGCTGTTCCCCCTTTATTTCTGTCTCTTTCCTGCAGTTTCCCCTTTATTTCTGTCTCTTTCCTGCAGTTCTCTCTTTATTTCTGTCTCTTTCCTGCAGTTCCCCCTTTATTTCTGTCTCTTTCCTGCAGTTTCCCCTTTATTTCTGTCTCTTTCCTGCAGTTTCCCCTTTATTTCTGTCTCTTTCCTGCAGTTCCCCCTTTATTTCTGTCTCTTTCCTGCAGTTCCCCCTTTATTTCTGTCTCTTTCCTGCAGTTCCCCCTTTATTTCTGTCTCTTTCCTGAAGTTCCCCCTTTATTTCTGTCTCTTTCCTGCAGTTTCCCCTTTATTTCTGTCTCTTTCCTGCAGTTTCCCCTTTATTTCTGTCTCTTTACTGCAGTTTCCCCTTTATTTCTGTCTCTTTCCTGCAGTTCCCCCTTTATATCTGTCTCTTTCCCCTTTATTTCTGTCTCTTTCCTGCAGTTTCCCCTTTATTTCTGTCTCTTTCCTGCAGTTTCCCCTTTATTTCTGTCTCTTTCCTGCAGTTCTCTCTTTATTTCTGTCTCTTTCCTGCAGTTCCCCCTTTATTTCTGTCTCTTTCCTGCAGTTTCCCCTTTATTTCTCTCTCTTTCCTGCAGTTCCCCCTTTATTTCTGTCTCTTTCCTGCAGTTCCCCCTTTATTTCTCTCTCTTTCCTGCAGTTCCCCCTTTATTTCTGTCTCTTTCCTGCAGTTTCCCCTTTATTTCTGTCTCTTTCCTGCAGTTCTCTCTTTATTTCTGTCTCTTTCCTGCAGTTCCCCCTTTATTTCTGTCTCTTTCCTGCAGTTCCCCCTTTATTTCTGTCTCTTTCCTGCAGTTTCCCCTTTATTTCTGTCTCTTTCCTGCAGTTCTCTCTTTATTTCTGTCTCTTTCCTGCAGTTCCCCCTTTATTTCTGTCTCTTTCCTGCAGTTTCCCCTTTATTTCTCTCTCTTTCCTGCAGTTCCCCCTTTATTTCTGTCTCTTTCCTGCAGTTCCCCCTTTATTTCTGTCTCTTTCCTGCAGTTCCCCCTTTATTTCTGTCTCTTTCCTGCAGTTTCCCCTTTATTTCTGTCTCTTTCCTGCAGTTTCCCCCTTTATTTCTGTCTCTTTCCTGCAGTTCCCCCTTTATTTCTGTCTCTTTCCTGCAGTTCCCCCTTTATTTCTGTCTCTTTCCTGCAGTTCCCCCTTTATTTCTGTCTCTTTCCTGCAGTTCCCCCTTTATTTCTGTCTCTTTCCTGCAGTTTCCCCTTTATTTCTGTCTCTTTCCTGCAGTTTCCCCTTTATTTCTGTCTCTTTCCTGAAGTTTCCCCTTTATTTCTGTCTCTTTCCTGCAGTTCCCCCTTTATTTCTGTCTCTTTCCTGCAGTTTCCCCTTTATTTCTGTCTCTTTCCTGCAGTTCCCCCTTTATTTCTGTCTCTTTCCTGCTGTTCCCCCTTTATTTCTGTCTCTTTCCTGCAGTTTCCCCTTTATTTCTGTCTCTTTCCTGCAGTTCTCCCTTTATTTCTGTCTCTTTCCTGCAGTTTCCCCTTTATTTCTGTCTCTTTCCTGCAGTTTCCCCTTTATTTCTGTCTCTTTCCTGCAGTTCCCCCTTTATTTCTGTCTCTTTCCTGCAGTTCCCCCTTTATTTCTGTCTCTTTCCTGCAGTTCCCTCTTTATTTCTGTCTCTTTCCTGCAGTTCCCCCTTTATTTCTGTCTCTTTCCTGCAGTTCCCCCTTTATTTCTGTCTCTTTCCTGCAGTTCCACATTTATTTCTGTCTCTTTCCTGCAGTTTCCCCTTTATTTCTGCCTCTTTCCTGCAGTTCCCCATTTATATCTGTCTCTTTCCTGCAGTTCTCTCTTTATTTCTGCCTCTTTCCTGCTTTTCCCCCTTTATTTCTGTCTCTTTCCTGCAGTTCCCCCTTTATTTCTGTCTCTTTCCTGCAGTTCCCCCTTTATTTCTGTCTCTTTCCTGCAGTTCCCCCTTTATTTCTGTCTCTTTCCTGCAGTTCCCCCTTTATTTCTGCCTCTTTCCTGCAGTTCCCCCTTTATTGCTGTCTCTTTCCTGCAGTTCCCCCTTTATTTCTGTCTCTTTCCTGCAGTTCTCTCTTTATTTCTGTCTCTTTCCTGCAGTTCTCTCTTTATTTCTGTCTCTTTCCTGCAGTTTCCCCTTTATTTCTGTCTCTTTCCTGCAGTTCCCCCTTTATTGCTGTCTCTTTCCTGCAGTTCCCCCTTTATTTCTGTCTCTTTCCTGCAGTTCTCTCTTTATTTCTGTCTCTTTCCTGCAGTTTCCCCTTTATCTCTGTCTCTTTCCTGCAGTTCCCCCTTTATTTCTGTCTCTTTCCTGCAGTTCCCCCTTTATTTCTGTCTCTTTCCTGCAGTTCCCCCTTTATTTCTGTCTCTTTCCTGCAGTTCCCCCTTTATTTCTGCCTCTTTCCTGCAGTTCCCCCTTTATTGCTGTCTCTTTCCTGCAGTTCCCCCTTTATTTCTGTCTCTTTCCTGCAGTTCTCTCTTTATTTCTATCTCTTTCCTGCAGTTTCCCCTTTATTTCTGTCTCTTTCCTGCTGTTCCCCCTTTATTTCTGTCTCTTTCCTGCAGTTCCCCCTTTATTTCTGTCTCTTTCCTGCAGTTCTCTCTTTATTTCTGTCTCTTTCCTGCAGTTCCCCCTTTATTTCTGTCTCTTTCCTGCAGTTCCCCCTTTATTTCTGCCTCTTTCCTGCAGTTCCCCCTTTATTGCTGTCTCTTTCCTGCAGTTCCCCCTTTATTTCTGTCTCTTTCCTGCAGTTCTCTCTTTATTTCTGTCTCTTTCCTGCAGTTCTCTCTTTATTTCTGTCTCTTTCCTGCAGTTTCCCCTTTATTTCTGTCTCTTTCCTGCAGTTCCCCCTTTATTGCTGTCTCTTTCCTGCAGTTCCCCCTTTATTTCTGTCTCTTTCCTGCAGTTCTCTCTTTATTTCTGTCTCTTTCCTGCAGTTTCCCCTTTATCTCTGTCTCTTTCCTGCAGTTCCCCCTTTATTTCTGTCTCTTTCCTGCAGTTCCCCCTTTATTTCTGTCTCTTTCCTGCAGTTCCCCCTTTATTTCTGCCTCTTTCCTGCAGTTCCCCCTTTATTGCTGTCTCTTTCCTGCAGTTCCCCCTTTATTTCTGTCTCTTTCCTGCAGTTCTCTCTTTATTTCTATCTCTTTCCTGCAGTTTCCCCTTTATTTCTGTCTCTTTCCTGCTGTCCCCCCTTTATTTCTGTCTCTTTCCTGCAGTTCTCTCTTTATTTCTGTCTCTTTCCTGCAGTTTCCCCTTTATTTCTGTCTCTTTCCTGCAGTTCTCTCTTTATTTCTGTCTCTTTCCTGCAGTTCCCCCTTTATTGCTGTCTCTTTCCTGCAGTTCCCCCTTTATTGCTGTCTCTTTCCTGCAGTTCCCCCTTTATTTCTGTCTCTTTCCTGCAGTTCTCTCTTTATTTCTATCTCTTTCCTGCAGTTTCCCCTTTATTTCTGTCTCTTTCCTGCAGTTCCCCCTTTATTTCTGCCTCTTTCCTGCAGTTCCCCCTTTATTGCTGTCTCTTTCCTGCAGTTCCCCCTTTATTGCTGTCTCTTTCCTGCAGTTCCCCCTTTATTTCTGTCTCTTTCCTGCAGTTCTCTCTTTATTTCTATCTCTTTCCTGCAGTTCCCCCTTTATTTCTGTCTCTTTCCTGCAGTTCCCCCTTTATTTCTGCCTCTTTCCTGCAGTTCCCCCTTTATTGCTGTCTCTTTCCTGCAGTTTCCCCTTTATTTCTGTCTCTTTCCTGCTGTTCCCCCTTTATTTCTGTCTCTTTCCTGCAGTTCCCTCTTTATTTCTGTCTCTTTCCTACAGTTCCCCCTTTATTTCTGTCTCTTTCCTGCAGTTCTCTCTTTATTTCTGTCTCTTTCCTGCAGTTCCCCCTTTATTTCTGTCTCTTTCCTGCAGTTCTCTCTTTATTTCTGTCTCTTTCCTGCAGTTCTCTCTTTATTTCTGTCTCTTTCCTGCAGTTTCCCCTTTATTTCTGTCTCTTTCCTGCAGTTCCCCCTTTATTGCTGTCTCTTTCCTGCAGTTCCCCCTTTATTTCTGTCTCTTTCCTGCAGTTCTCTCTTTATTTCTGTCTCTTTCCTGCAGTTTCCCCTTTATCTCTGTCTCTTTCCTGCAGTTCCCCCTTTATTTCTGTCTCTTTCCTGCAGTTCCCCCTTTATTTCTGTCTCTTTCCTGCAGTTCCCCCTTTATTTCTGTCTCTTTCCTGCAGTTCCCCCTTTATTTCTGTCTCTTTCCTGCAGTTCCCCCTTTATTTCTGTCTCTTTCCTGCAGTTCTCTCTTTATTTCTATCTCTTTCCTGCAGTTTCCCCTTTATTTCTGTCTCTTTCCTGCTGTTCCCCCTTTATTTCTGTCTCTTTCCTGCAGTTCCCCCTTTATTTCTGTCTCTTTCCTGCAGTTCTCTCTTTATTTCTGTCTCTTTCCTGCAGTTCTCTCTTTATTTCTGTCTCTTTCCTGCAGTTCCCCCTTTATTTCTGTCTCTTTCCTGCAGTTCCCCCTTTATTTCTGCCTCTTTCCTGCAGTTCCCCCTTTATTGCTGTCTCTTTCCTGCAGTTCCCCCTTTATTTCTGTCTCTTTCCTGCAGTTCTCTCTTTATTTCTGTCTCTTTCCTGCAGTTCTCTCTTTATTTCTGTCTCTTTCCTGCAGTTTCCCCTTTATTTCTGTCTCTTTCCTGCAGTTCCCCCTTTATTTCTGTCTCTTTCCTGCAGTTCTCTCTTTATTTCTGTCTCTTTCCTGCAGTTTCCCCTTTATCTCTGTCTCTTTCCTGCAGTTCCCCCTTTATTTCTGTCTCTTTCCTGCAGTTCCCCCTTTATTTCTGTCTCTTTCCTGCAGTTCCCCCTTTATTTCTGCCTCTTTCCTGCAGTTCCCCCTTTATTGCTGTCTCTTTCCTGCAGTTCCCCCTTTATTTCTGTCTCTTTCCTGCAGTTCTCTCTTTATTTCTATCTCTTTCCTGCAGTTTCCCCTTTATTTCTGTCTCTTTCCTGCTGTTCCCCCTTTATTTCTGTCTCTTTCCTGCAGTTCTCTCTTTATTTCTCTCTTTCCTGCAGTTTCCCCTTTATTTCTGTCTCTTTCCTGCAGTTCTCTCTTTATTTCTGTCTCTTTCCTGCAGTTCCCCCTTTATTGCTGTCTCTTTCCTGCAGTTCCCCCTTTATTGCTGTCTCTTTCCTGCAGTTCCCCCTTTATTTCTGTCTCTTTCCTGCAGTTCTCTCTTTATTTCTATCTCTTTCCTGCAGTTTCCCCTTTATTTCTGTCTCTTTCCTGCAGTTCCCCCTTTATTTCTGCCTCTTTCCTGCAGTTCCCCCTTTATTGCTGTCTCTTTCCTGCAGTTCCCCCTTTATTGCTGTCTCTTTCCTGCAGTTCCCCCTTTATTTCTGTCTCTTTCCTGCAGTTCTCTCTTTATTTCTATCTCTTTCCTGCAGTTCCCCCTTTATTTCTGTCTCTTTCCTGCAGTTCCCCCTTTATTGCTGTCTCTTTCCTGCAGTTTCCCCTTTATTTCTGTCTCTTTCCTGCTGTTCCCCCTTTATTTCTGTCTCTTTCCTGCAGTTCCCTCTTTATTTCTGTCTCTTTCCTACAGTTCCCCCTTTATTTCTGTCTCTTTCCTGCAGTTCTCTCTTTATTTCTGTCTCTTTCCTGCAGTTCCCCCTTTATTGCTGTCTCTTTCCTGCAGTTCCCTCTTTATTTCTGTCTCTTTCCTACAGTTCCCCCTTTATTTCTGTCTCTTTCCTGCTGTTCCCCCTTTATTTCTGTCTCTTTCCTGCAGTTCCCTCTTTATTTCTGTCTCTTTCCTGCAGTTCCCCCTTTATTTCTGTCTCTTTCCTGCAGTTCCCCCTTTATTTCTGCCTCTTTCCTGCAGTTCCCCCTTTATTGCTGTCTCTTTCCTGCAGTTCCCCCTTTATTTCTGTCTCTTTCCTGCAGTTCTCTCTTTATTTCTGTCTCTTTCCTGCAGTTCTCTCTTTATTTCTGTCTCTTTCCTGCAGTTTCCCCTTTATTTCTGTCTCTTTCCTGCAGTTCCCCCTTTATTTCTGTCTCTTTCCTGCAGTTCTCTCTTTATTTCTGTCTCTTTCCTGCAGTTTCCCCTTTATCTCTGTCTCTTTCCTGCAGTTCCCCCTTTATTTCTGTCTCTTTCCTGCAGTTCCCCCTTTATTTCTGTCTCTTTCCTGCAGTTCCCCCTTTATTTCTGTCTCTTTCCTGCAGTTCCCCCTTTATTTCTGCCTCTTTCCTGCAGTTCCCCCTTTATTGCTGTCTCTTTCCTGCAGTTCCCCCTTTATTTCTGTCTCTTTCCTGCAGTTCTCTCTTTATTTCTATCTCTTTCCTGCAGTTTCCCCTTTATTTCTGTCTCTTTCCTGCTGTTCCCCCTTTATTTCTGTCTCTTTCCTGCAGTTCTCTCTTTATTTCTGTCTCTTTCCTGCAGTTTCCCCTTTATTTCTGTCTCTTTCCTGCAGTTCTCTCTTTATTTCTGTCTCTTTCCTGCAGTTCCCCCTTTATTGCTGTCTCTTTCCTGCAGTTCCCCCTTTATTGCTGTCTCTTTCCTGCAGTTCCCCCTTTATTTCTGTCTCTTTCCTGCAGTTCCCCCTTTATTTCTGTCTCTTTCCTGCAGTTTCCCCTTTATTTCTGTCTCTTTCCTGCAGTTCCCCCTTTATTTCTGCCTCTTTCCTGCAGTTCCCCCTTTATTGCTGTCTCTTTCCTGCAGTTCCCCCTTTATTGCTGTCTCTTTCCTGCAGTTCCCCCTTTATTGCTGTCTCTTTCCTGCAGTTCCCCCTTTATTGCTGTCTCTTTCCTGCAGTTCCCCCTTTATTGCTGTCTCTTTCCTGCAGTTCCCCCTTTATTTCTATCTCTTTCCTGCAGTTCCCCCTTTATTTCTGTCTCTTTCCTGCAGTTCCCCCTTTATTTCTGCCTCTTTCCTGCAGTTCCCCCTTTATTGCTGTCTCTTTCCTGCAGTTTCCCCTTTATTTCTGTCTCTTTCCTGCTGTTCCCCCTTTATTTCTGTCTCTTTCCTGCAGTTCTCTCTTTATTTCTGTCTCTTTCCTGCAGTTCCCCCTTTATTTATTTATTTATTTATGTTACATCAGGTCTTATCCTCCAGTCACCTCCAGAGCTGCAGTCACTATTCTGCAGTTACATTGTGTCTTATCCTCCAGTCACCTCCAGAGCTGCACTCACTATCCTGCTGTTACATCATGTCTTATCCTCCAGTCACCTCCAGAGCTGTAGTCACTATTATGCTGTTATATAGTGTCTTATCCTCCAGTCACCTCCAGAGCTGCAGTCACTATTCTGCTGTTACATCAGGTCTTACCTCCAGTCACCTCCAGAGCTGCAGTCACTATTCTGCTGTTACATTGTGTCTTACCCTCCAGTCACCTCCAGAGCTGCAGTCACTATTCTGCTGTTACATTGTGTCTTACCCTCCAGTCACCTCCAGAGCTGCAGTCACTATTCTGCAGTTACATCAGGTCTTATCCTCCAGTCCCCTCCAGAGCTGCAGTCACTATTCTGCTGTTACCTCATGTCTTATCCTCCAGTCACCTCCAGAGCTGCAGTCACTATTCTGCTGTTACATCAGGTCTTATCCTCCAGTCCCCTCCAGAGCTGCAGTCACTATTCTGCTGTTACCTCATGTCTTATCCTCCAGTCCCCTCCAGAGCTGCAGTCACTATTCTGCTGTTACATCAGGTCTTATCCTCCAGTCACCTCCACAGCTGCAGTCACTCTTCTGCTGTTACATTGTGTTTTACCCTCCAGTCACCTCCAGAGCTGCAGTCACTATTCTGTTACATTGTGTCTTATCCTCCAGTCCCCTCCAGAGCTGCAGTCACTATTCTGCAGTTACATCATGTCTTATCCTCCAGTCACCTCCAGAGCTGCAGTCACTATTCTGCTGTTACCTCATGTCTTATCCTCCAGTCACCTCCAGAGCTGCACTCACTATTCTACTATTACATCATGTCTTATCCTCCAGTCACCTCCAGAGCTGCACTCACTATTCTGCTGTTACATCATGTCTTATCCTCCAGTCCCCTCCAGAGCTGCAGTCACTATTCTGCTGTTACATTGTGTCTTATCCTCCAGTCACCTCCAGAGCTGCAGTCACGTATTCTGCTGTTACATTGTGTCTTATCCTCCAGTCCCCTCCAGAGCTGCAGTCACTATTCTGCTGTTACATCGTGTCTTATCCTTCAGTCACCTCCAGAGCTGCAGTCACTATTCTGCTGTTACATCGTGTCTTATCCTCCAGTCACCTCCAGAGCTGTAGTAACTATTCTGCTGTTACATCGTGTCTTATCCTCCACTCACCTCCAGAGCTGCAGTAACTATTCTGCTGTTACAGCCTGTCTTATCCTCCAGTCACTTCCAGAGCTGCAGTAACTATTCTGCTGTTACATCCTGTCTTATCCTCCAGTCACCTCCAGAGCTGCAATCACTATTCTGCTGTTACAACCTGTCTTATCCTCCAGTCACCTCCAGAGCTGCAATCACTATTCTGCTGTTACAACCTGTCTTATCCTCCAGTCACCTCTAGAGCTGCAGTCACTATTCTGCTGTTACATCGTGTCTTATCCTCCAGTCACCTCCAGAGCTGCAGTCACTATTCTGCAGTTACATTGTGTCTTATCCTCCAGTCACCTCCAGAGCAACTGTTACTATTCTGCTGTTACATCGTGTCTTATCCTCCAGTCACCTCCAGAGCTGCAGTAACTATTCTGCTGCTACAGCCTGTCTTATCCTCCAGTCACTTCCAGAGCTGCAGTAACTATTCTGCTGTTACATCCTGTCTTATCCTCCAGTCACCTCCAGAGCTGCAATCACTATTCTGCTGTTACAACCTGTCTTATCCTCCAGTCACCTCCAGAGTTGCAGTCACTATTCTGCTGTTACATCGTGTCTTATCCTCCAGTCACCTCTAGAGCTGCAGTCACTATTCTGCTGTTACATCGTGTCTTATCCTCCAGTCACCTCTAGAGCTGCAGTCACTATTCTGCTGTTACATCGTGTCTTATCCTCCAGTCACCTCCAGAGTTGCAGTCACTATTCTGCTGTTACATCGTGTCTTATCCTCCAGTCACCTCTAGAGCTGCAGTCACTATTCTGCTGTTACATTGTGTCTTATCCTCCAGTCACCTCCAGAGCAACTGTTACTATTCTGCTGTTACAACCTGTCTTATCCTCCACTCACCTCTAGAGCTGCAGTAACTATTCTGCTGTTACAGCCTGTCTTATCCTCCAGTCACCTCCAGAGCTGCAGTAACTATTCTGCTGTTACATCCTGTCTTATCCTCCAGTCACCTCCAGAGCTGCAGTCACTATTCTGCTGTTACATCGTGTCTTATCCTCCAGTCACCTCCAGAGCTGCAGTACCTATTCTGAAGTTACATCGTGTCTTATCCTCCAGTCACCTCCAGAGCTGTAGTCACTATTATGCTGTTATATAGTGTCTTATCCTCCAGTCACCTCCAGAGCTGCAGTCACTATTCTGCTGTTACATCAGGTCTTACCTCCAGTCACCTCCAGAGCTGCAGTCACTATTCTGCTGTTACATTGTGTCTAATCCTCCAGTCACCTCCAGAGCTGCAGTCACTATTCTGTTACATCGTGTCTTATCCTCCAGTCACGTCCAGAGCTGCAGTCACTATTCTGCAGTTACATCAGGTCTTATCCTCCAGTCCCCTCCAGAGCTGCAGTCACTATTCTGCTGTTACCTCATGTCTTATCCTCCAGTCACCTCCAGAGCTGCAGTCACTATTCTGCTGTTACATCAGGTCTTATCCTCCAGTCCCCTCCAGAGCTGCAGTCACTATTCTGCTGTTACCTCATGTCTTATCCTCCAGTCCCCTCAAGAGCTGCAGTCACTATTCTGCTGTTACATCAGGTCTTATCCTCCAGTCACCTCCAGAGCTGCAGTCACTCTTCTGCTGTTACATTGTGTTTTACCCTCCAGTCACCTCCAGAGCTGCAGTCACTATTCTGTTACATTGTGTGTTATCCTCCAGTCCCCTCCAGAGCTGCAGTCACTATTCTGCAGTTACATCATGTCTTATCCTCCAGTCACCTCCAGAGCTGCAGTAACTATTCTGCTGTTACCTCATGTCTTATCCTCCAGTCACCTCCAGAGCTGCACTCACTATTCTACTGTTACATCATGTCTTATCCTCCAGTCACCTCCAGAGCTGCACTCACTATTCTGCTGTTACATCATGTCTTATCCTCCAGTCCCCTCCAGAGCTGCAGTCACTATTCTGCTGTTACATTGTGTCTTGTCCTCCAGTCCCCTCCAGAGCTGCAGTCACTATTCTGCTGTTACATTGTGTCTTGTCCTCCAGTCCCCTCCAGAGCTGCAGTCACTATTCTGCTGTTACATCATGTCTTATCCTCCAGTCACCTCCAGAGCTGCACTCACTATTCTGCTGTTACATCGTGTCTTATCCTCCAGTCACCTCCAGAGCTGCAGTCACTATTCTGCTGTTACATCGTGTCTTATCCTCCAGTCACCTCCAGAGTTGCAGTCACTATTCTGCTGTTACATCGTGTCTTATCCTCCAGTCACTTCCAGAGCTGCAATCACTATTCTGCTGTTACATCGTGTCTTATCCTCCAGTCACCTCCAGAGCTGCAGTCACTATTCTGCTGTTACATCGTGTCTTATCCTCCAGTCACCTCCAGAGTTGCAGTCACTATTCTGCTGTTACATCGTGTCTTATCCTCCAGTCACTTCCAGAGCTGCAATCACTATTCTGCTGTTACATCGTGTCTTATCCTCCAGTCACCTCCAGAGTTGCAGTCACTATTCTGCTGTTACATCCTGTCTTATCCTCCAGTCACCTCCAGAGCTGCAATCACTATTCTGCTGTTACAACCTGTCTTATCCTCCAGTCACCTCCAGAGCTGCAGTCACTATTCTGCTGTTACACCGTATCTTATCCTCCAGTCACCTCCAGAGCTGCAGTTACTATTCTGCTGTTACATCGTGTCTTATCCTCCAGTCACCTCCAGAGTTGCAGTCACTATTCTGCTGTTACATCGTGTCTTATCCTCCAGTCACCTCCAGAGCTGCAGTCACTATTCTGCTGTTACATTGTGTCTTATCCTCCAGTCACCTCTAGAGCTGCAGTCACTATTCTGCAGTTACATCGTGTCTTATCCTCCAGTCACCTCCAGAGCTGCAGTCACTATTCAGCTGTTACATCGTGTCTTATCCTCCAGTCACCTCCAGAGCTGCAGTCACTATTCTGCAGTTACATTGTGTCTTATCCTCCAGTCACCTCCAGAGCAACTGTTACTATTCTGCTGTTACATCGTGTCTTATCCTCCAGTCACCTCCAGAGCTGCAGTCACTATTCTGCTGTTACATCGTGTCTTATCCTCCAGTCACCTCCAGAGCTGCAGTAACTATTCTGCTGTTACAACCTGTCTTATCCTCCACTCACCTCCAGAGCTGCAGTAACTATTCTGCTGTTACAGCCTGTCTTATCCTCCAGTCACCTCCAGAGCTGCAGTAACTATTCTGCTGTTACATCCTGTCTTATCCTCCAGTCACCTCCAGAGCTGCAGTCACTATTCTGCTGTTACATCGTGTCATATCCTCCAGTCACCTCCAGAGCTGCAATCACTATTCTGCTGTTACATCATGTCTTATCCTCCAGTCACCTCCAGAGCTGCAATCACTATTCTGCTGTTACATCCTGTCTTATCCTCCAGTCACCTCCAGAGCTGCAGTAACTATTCTGCTGTTACATCCTGTCTTATCCTCCAGTCACCTCCAGAGCTGCAATCACTATTCTGCTGTTACAACCTGTCTTGTCCTCCAGTCACCTCCAGAGCTGCAGTAACTATTCTGCTGTTACATTGTGTCTTATCCTCCAGTCACCTCCAGAGCTGCAGTCACTATTCTGCTGTTACATCATGTCTTATCCTCCAGTCACCTCCAGAGCTGCAGTCACTATTCTGCAGTTACATCATTTTTTATCCTCCAGTCACTTCCCGAGCTGCGGTCACTATTCACTTAGTGGCAGACTTATGATTATCTTGTCTGTGCAGTTATTCATGTAAACTGTGATGCTTCCACAATGTATTGCACTATGACAGCAGCAGAACTAGCAGAACTGTGCATGCAGCTTTGGCTGTGACTAGAGTATAGGAGATGATATTATACAGGTATTGCATTCTGGGTATCCGGCTCCTAGTTGGTGTCCTTATATATTCAGTATCACATGGCCTGTGGATGCGGCGCCCTCCCCTGGTTGCTGTGTGTCCTTCACGCTCTGCTTCCTGCATATGGACTCAAAACAATGGCAGTGAATAGAAGTCACCTGAGACGGGAGATGGGGAGACCGGGGGTCACAATACAGGGTGGGGTCCTCCGTAAAGGGCCACAATACAGGGAGGCGCCACGTCTATGAATGTAAATCTCCATCACTGTAGAAAACACACGGCAGACTCTGACCCACGACACCAGAACCACCACCCCGATGTGGGGCCATTATACTGTATGGAGGACTATGTGGGGCCATTATTCTGTATGGAGGACTATGTGGGGCCATTATACTGTATGGAGGACTATGTGGGGCCATTATACTGTATGGAGGACTATGTGGGACCATTATACTGTATGGAGGACTATGTGGGGCCATTATACTGTATGGAGGACTATGTGGGGCCATTATACTGTATGGAGGACTATGTGGGACCATTATACTGTATGGAGGACTATGTGGGACCATTATACTGTATGGAGGACTATGTGGGGCCATTATACTGTATGGAGGACTATGTGGAGCCATTATACTGTATGGAGGACTATGTGGAGCCATTATACTGTATGGAGGACTATGTGGGGTCCATTATACTGTATGGAGGACTACGTGGGGGCCATTATACTGTATGGAGGACTATGTGGGGCCCATTATACTGTATGGAGGACTATGTGGGGCCATTATACTGTATGGAGGACTATGTGGGGCCATTATACTGTATGGAGGACTATGTGGGGCCATTATTCTGTATGGAGGACTATGTGGGGCCATTATACTGTATGGAGGACTATGTGGGGCCATTATACTGTATGGAGGACTATGTGGGACCATTATACTGTATGGAGGACTATGTGGGGCCATTATACTGTATGGAGGACTATGTGGGGCCATTATACTGTATGGAGGACTATGTGGGACCATTATACTGTATGGAGGACTATGTGGGACCATTATACTGTATGGAGGACTATGTGGGGCCATTATACTGTATGGAGGACTATGTGGAGCCATTATACTGTATGGAGGACTATGTGGAGCCATTATACTGTATGGAGGACTATGTGGGGTCCATTATACTGTATGGAGGACTACGTGGGGGCCATTATACTGTATGGAGGACTATGTGGGGCCCATTATACTGTATGGAGGACTATGTGGGGCCATTATACTGTATGGAGGACTGTGTGGGGCCATTATACTGTATGGAGGACTATGTGGGACCATTATACTGTATGGAGGACTATGTGGGGCCATTATACTGTATGGAGGACTATGTGGGGCCATTATACTGTATGGAGGACTATGTGGAGCCATTATACTGTATGGAGGACTATGTGGGGTCCATTATACTGTATGGAGGACTACGTGGGGGCCATTATACTGTATGGAGGACTATGTGGGGCCCATTATACTGTATGGAGGACTATGTGGAGCCATTATACTGTATGGAGGACTATGTGGAGCCATTATACTGTATGGAGGACTATGTGGGGTCCATTATACTGTATGGAGGACTATGTGGAGCCCATTATACTGTATGGAGGGCTATGTGGGCTCATTATACTGTATGGAGGACTATCTGGGACCATTATACTGTATGGAGGACTATGTGGGCTCATTATACTGTATGGAGGACTATGTGGAGCCCATTATACTGTACGGAGGACTATGTGGAGCCCATTATACTGTATGGAGGACTAAGTGGGGCCCATTATACTGTATGGAGGACTATGTGGAGCCCATTATACTGTATGGAGGACTATGTGGGGCCATTATACTGTATGGAGCACTATGTGGGGCCATTATACTGTATGGAGGACTATGTGGGGCCATTATACCGTATGGAGGACTATGTGGGGCCATTATACTGTATGGAGGACTATGTGGGGCCATTATACTGTATGGAGGACTATGTGGGCCCATTATTCTGTATGGAGGACTATGTGGAGCCATTAAACTGTATGGAGGACTATGTGGGGCCCATTATACTGTATGGAGGACTATGTGGGGCCCATCATACTGTATGGAGGACTATGTGGAGCCCATTATACTGTATGGAGGACTATGTGGGGCCATTATACTGTATGGAGCACTACGTGGGGCCATTATACTGTATGGAGGACTATGTGGAGCCATTATACTGTATGGAGGACTATGTGGGGCCCATTATACTGTATGGAGGACTATGTGGGCCCATTATACTGTATGGAGGACTATGTGGGGCCATTATACTGTATGGAGGACTATGTGGGGCCATTATACTGTATGGAGGACTATGTGGGACCATTATACTGTATGGAGGACTATGTGGGGCCATTATACTGTATGGAGGACTATGTGGGGCCATTATACTGTATGGAGGACTATGTGGAGCCATTATACTGTATGGAGGACTATGTGGGACCATTATACTGTATGGAGGACTATGTGGGGCCATTATACTGTATGTAGGACTGTGTGGGGCCATTATACTGTATGGAGGACTATGTGGGGCCCATTATACTGTATGGAGGTCTATGTGGGACCATTATACTGTATGGAGCACTATGTGGGGCCATTATACTGTATGGAGGACTATGTGGGGACATTATACTGTATGGAGGACTATGTGGGACCATTATACTGTATGGAGGACTATGTGGGACCATTATACTGTATGGAGGACTACGTGGGGCCCATTATACTGTATGGAGGTCTATGTGGGGCCATTATACTGTATGGAGGACTATGTGGGACCATTATACTGTATGGAGCACTATGTGGGGCCATTATACTGTATGGAGGACTATGTGGGGCCCATTATACTGTATGGAGGACTATGTGGGGCCATTATACTGTATGGAGGACTATGTGGGACCATTATACTGTATGGAGCACTATGTGGGGCCATTATACTGTATGGAGGACTATGTGGGGCCATTATACTGTATGGAGGACTACGTGGGGCCCATTATACTGTATGGAGGTCTATGTGGGGCCATTATACTGTATGGAGCACTATGTGGGGCCATTATACTGTACGGAAGACTATGTGGTGCATTTATACTGCATGGAGGACTATGTGGGGCCATTATACTGTATGGAGGACTATGTGGGCCCATTATACTGTATGGAGGACTATGTGGGGCCCATTACACTGTATGGAGGACTATGTGGGGCCATTATACTGTATGGAGGACTATGTGGGGCCATTATACTGTATGGAGGACTATGTGGGGCCATTATACTGTATGGAGGACTACGTGGGGCCCATTATACTGTATGGAGGACTATGTGGAGCCCATTATACTGTATGGAGGACTATGTGGGGCCATTATACTGTATGGAGCACTATGTGGGGCCATTATACTGTATGGAGGACTATGTGGGGCCATTATACCGTATGGAGGACTATGTGGGGCCATTATACTGTATGGAGGACTATGTGGGGATATTATACTGTATGGAGGACTATGTGGGCCCATTATTCTGTATGGAGGACTATGTGGAGCCATTAAACTGTATGGAGGACTATGTGGGGCCCATTATACTGTATGGAGGACTATGTGGGGCCCATCATACTGTATGGAGGACTATGTGGAGCCCATTATACTGTATGGAGGACTATGTGGGGCCATTATACTGTATGGAGCACTACGTGGGGCCATTATACTGTATGGAGGACTATGTGGAGCCATTATACTGTATGGAGGACTATGTGGGGCCCATTATACTGTATGGAGGACTATGTGGGCCCATTATACTGTATGGAGGACTATGTGGGGCCATTATACTGTATGGAGGACTATGTGGGGCCATTATACTGTATGGAGGACTATGTGGGACCATTATACTGTATGGAGGACTATGTGGGGCCATTATACTGTATGGAGGACTATGTGGGGCCATTATACTGTATGGAGGACTATGTGGAGCCATTATACTGTATGGAGGACTATGTGGGGCCATTATACTGTATGGAGGACTATGTGGGACCATTATACTGTATGGAGGACTATGTGGGGCCATTATACTGTATGTAGGACTGTGTGGGGCCATTATACTGTATGGAGGACTATGTGGGGCCCATTATACTGTATGGAGGTCTATGTGGGACCATTATACTGTATGGAGCACTATGTGGGGCCATTATACTGTATGGAGGACTATGTGGGGACATTATACTGTATGGAGGACTATGTGGGACCATTATACTGTATGGAGGACTATGTGGGACCATTATACTGTATGGAGGACTACGTGGGGCCCATTATACTGTATGGAGGTCTATGTGGGGCCATTATACTGTATGGAGGACTATGTGGGACCATTATACTGTATGGAGCACTATGTGGGGCCATTATACTGTATGGAGGACTATGTGGGGCCCATTATACTGTATGGAGGACTATGTGGGGCCATTATACTGTATGGAGGACTATGTGGGACCATTATACTGTATGGAGCACTATGTGGGGCCATTATACTGTATGGAGGACTATGTGGGGCCATTATACTGTATGGAGGACTACGTGGGGCCCATTATACTGTATGGAGGTCTATGTGGGGCCATTATACTGTATGGAGCACTATGTGGGGCCATTATACTGTACGGAAGACTATGTGGTGCCATTATACTGCATGGAGGACTATGTGGGGCCATTATACTGTATGGAGGACTATGTGGGCCCATTATACTGTATGGAGGACTATGTGGGGCCCATTACACTGTATGGAGGACTATGTGGGGCCATTATACTGTATGGAGGACTATGTGGGGCCATTATACTGTATGGAGGACTATGTGGAGCCATTATACTGTATGGAGGACTATGTGGGGCCATTATACTGTATGGAGGACTATGTGGGGCCATTATACTGTACGGAGGACTATGTGGGGCCCATTATACAGTATGGAGGACTATGTGAGGCCCATTATACTGTATGGAGGACTATGTGGGGCCATTATACTGTATGGAGGACTATGTGGGGCCATTATACTGTACGGAGGACTATGTGGGGCCCATTATACTGTATGGAGGACTATGTGGGGCCCATTATACTGTATGGAGGACTATGTGGGGCCATTATACTGTATGGAGGACTATGTGGGGCTCATTATACTGTATGGAGCACTATGTGGGGACATTATACTGTATGGAGGACTATGTGGGGCTCATTATACTGTATGGAGGACTATGTGGGGCCCATTATACTGTATGGAGGACTATGTGGGGCTCATTATATTGTATGGAGGACTATGTGGGGCCATTATACTGTATGGAGGACTATGTGGGGCCATTATACTGTATGGAGGACTATGTGGGAACATTATACTGTATGGAGGACTATGTGGGGCCATTATACTGTATGGAGGACTATGTTGGGCCATTATACTGTATGGAGGACTATGTGGGGCCATTATACTGTATGGAGGACTATGTGGGCCCATTATACTGTATGGAGGACTATGTGGGGCCATTATACTGTATGGAGGGCTATGTGGGGCCATTATACTGTATGGAGGACTATGTGGGAACATTATACTGTATGGAGGACTATGTGGGAACATTATACTGTATGGAGGACTATGTGGTGCCATTATACTGTATGGAGGACTATGTAGGGCCATTATACTGTATGGAGGACTATGTGGAGCCCATTATACTGTATGGAGGACTATGTGGGCCCATTATACTGTATGAAGGACTATGTGGAGCCCATTATACTGTATGGAGGACTATGTGGAGCCCATTATACTGTATGGAGGACTATGTGGGCCCATTATACTGTATGGAGGACTGCGGGGCCATTATACTGTGCGGAAGACTATGTGGAGCCATTATACTGTATGGAGCACTATGTGGGGCCATTATACTGTATGGAGGACTATGTGGGGCCATTATACTGTATGGAGGACTACGTGGGGCCCATTACACTGTATGGAGGTCTATGTGGGGCCATTATACTGTATGGAGCACTATGTGGGGCCATTATACTGTATGGAGGACTATGTGGTGCCATTATACTGTATGGAGGACTATGTGGGCCCATTATACTGTATGGAGGACTATGTGGGGCCATTATACTGTATGGAGCACTATGTGGAGCCCATTATACTGTATGGAGGACTATGTGGGCCCATTATACTGTATGGAGGACTGCGGGGCCATTATACTGTACGGAAGACTATGTGGTGCCATTATACTGCATGGAGGACTATGTGGGGCCATTATACTGTATGGAGGACTATGTGGGCCCATTATACTGTATGGAGGACTATGTGGGGCCCATTACACTGTATGGAGGACTGCGGGGCCATTATACTGTACGGAAGACTATGTGGTGCCATTATACTGCATGGAGGACTATGTGGGGCCATTATACTGTATGGAGGACTATGTGGGCCCATTATACTGTATGGAGGACTATGTGGGGCCCATTACACTGTATGGAGGACTATGTGGGGCCATTATACTGTATGGAGGACTATGTGGGGCCATTATACTGTATGGAGGACTATGTGGAGCCATTATACTGTATGGAGGACTATGTGGGGCCATTATACTGTATGGAGGACTATGTGGGGCCATTATACCGTATGGAGGACTATGTGGAGCCATTATACTGTATGGAGGACTATGTGGGGCCATTATACTGTACGGAGGACTATATGGGGCTATTATACTGTATGGAGGACTATGTGGGGCCATTATACTGTATGGAGGACTATGTGGGCCATTATACTGTATGGAGGACTATGTGTGGCCCATTATACTGTGTGGAGGACTATGTGGGGCCCATTATACTGTATGGAGGACTATGTGGGGCCATTATACTGTTTGGAGGACTATGTGGGGCCATTATACTGTATGGAGGACTATGTGGGGCCATTATACTGTATGGAGGACTATGTGGGGCCATTATACTGTTTGGAGGACTATGTGGGGCCATTATACTGTATGGAGGACTATGTGGGGCCATTATACTGTATGGAGGACTATGTGGAACCATTATACTGTATGGAGTACTATGTGGGGCCATTATATTGTATGGAGGACTATGTGGGGCCCATTATACTGTATGGAGGACTATGTGGGACCCATTATACTGTATGGAGGACTATGTGGGGCCATTATACTGTACGGAGGACTATGTGGGGCCCATTATACTGTATGGAGGACTATGTGGGGCCATTATACTGTATGGAGGACAATGTGGGGCTCATTATACTGTATGAAGCACTATGTGGGGCCATTATACTGTATGGAGGACTATGTGGGGCTCATTATACTGTATGGAGGACTATGTTGGGCCCATTATACTGTATGGAGGACTATGTGGGGCTCATTATATTGTATGGAGGACTATGTGGGGCAATTATACTGTATGGAGGACTATGTGGGGCCATTATACTGTATGGAGGACTATGTGGGAACATTATACTGTATGGAGGACTATGTGGGGCCATTATACTGTGTGGAGGACTATGTGGGGCCATTATACTGTATGGAGGACTATGTGGGGCCATTATACTGTATGGAGGACTATGTGGGGCCATTATACTGTATGGAGGACTATGTGGGCCCATTATACTGTATGGAGGACTATGTGGGGCCATTATACTGTATGTAGGGCTATGTGGGGCTCATTATATTGTATGGAGGACTATGTGGGGCCATTATACTGTATGGAGGACTATGTGGGAACATTATACTGTATGGAGGACTATGTGGTGCCATTATACTGTATGGAGGACTATGTGGGGCCATTATACTGTATGGAGGACTATGTGGGCCCTTTATACTGTATAGAGGACTACGTGGGGCCCATTATACTGTATGGAGGACTATGTGGAGCCATTATACTGTATGGAGGACTATGTGGAGCCATTATACTGTATGGAGGACTATGTGGGGCCATTATACTGTATGGAGGACTATGTGGGGCCATTATACTGTATGGAGGACTATGTGGGGCCCATTATGCTGTATGTAGAGCTCTGTGGGGCCCATTATACTGTATGGAGGACTATGTGGGGCCCATTATACTGTATGGAGGACTATGTGGAGCCCATTATACTGTATGGAGGACTATGTGGGGCCATTATACTGTATGGAGGACTATGTGGGGCCCATTATACTGTATGGAGGACTATGTGGGGCCATTATACTGTATGGAGGACTATGTGGGGCCCATTATACTGTATGTAGAGCTATGTGGGGCCCATTATACTGTATGGAGAACTATGTGTGGCCCATTATACTGTATGGAGGACTATGTGGGGCCCATTATACTGTATGGAGTACTATGTGGGGCCCATTATACTGTATGGAGAACTATGTGGGGCCCATTATACTGTATGGAGGACTTTGTGGGGCCATTATACTGTATGGAGGACTATGTGGGGCCCATTATACTGTATGGAGGACTATGTGGGGCCATTATACTGTATGGAGGACTATGTGGGGCCCATTATACTGTATGGAGGACTATGTGGGGCCATTATACTGTATGGAGGACTATGTGGGGCCCATTATACTGTATGTAGAGCTATGTGGGGCCCATTATACTGTATGGAGGACTATGTGGGGTCCATTATACTGTATGGAGGACTATGTGGAGCCCATTATACTGAATGGAGGACTATGTGGGGCCCATTATACTGTATGGAGGACTATGTGGGGCCCATTATACTGTATGGAGGACTATGTGGGGCCATTATACTGTATGGAGGACTATGTGGGGCCCATTATACTGTATGGAGGACTATGTAGGGCCCATTATACTGTATGTAGAGCTATGTGGGGCCCATTATACTGTATGGAGGACTATGTGGGGCCATTATACTGTATGGAGGACTATGTGGGGCACATTATACTGTATGTAGAGCTATGTGGGGCCCATTATACTGTATGGAGGACTATGTGGGGCCCATTATACTGTATGGAGGACTATGTGGAGCCCATTATACTGTATGGAGGACTCTGTGGGGCCATTATACTGTATGGAGTACTATGTGGGGCCCATTATACTATATGGAGGACTATGTGGGGCCATTATACTGTATGGAGGACTATGTGGGGCCCATTATACTGTATGGAGGACTATGTGGGGCCCATTATACTGTATGGAGGACTATGTGGGGCCATTATACTGTATGGAGGACTATGTGGGGCCCATTATACTGTATGTAGAGCTATGTGGGGCCCATTATACTGTATGGAGGACTATGTGGGGCCATTATACTGTATGGAGGACTATGTGGGGCCACTATACTGTATGGAGGACTATGTGGGGCCATTATACTGTACTGAGGACTATATGGGGCCATTATACTGTATGGAGGACTATGTGGGGCCATTATACTGTATGGAGGACTATGTGGGGCCCATTATACTGTATGGAGGACTATGTGGAGCCATTATACTGTATGGAGGACTTTGTGGGCCCATTATACTGTATGGAGTACTATGTGGGGCCATTATACTGTATGGAGGACTATGTGGGGCCCGTTATACTGTATGGAGGACTATGTAGGGCCCATTATACTGTATGTAGAGCTATGTGGGGCCCATTATACTGTATGTAGAGCTATGTGGGGCCCATTATACTGTATGGAGGACTATGTGGGGCCATTATACTGTATGGAGGACTATGTGGGGCCCATTATACTGTATGTAGAGCTATGTGGGGCCCATTATACTCTATGGAGGACTATGTCGGGCCATTATACTGTATGGAGGACTATGTGGGGCCATTATACTGTATGGAGGACTATGTGAGGCCATTATACTGTATGGAGGACTATGTGGGCCCATTATACTGTATGGAGCACTATGTGGGGCCATTATACTGTATGGAGCACTATGTGGGCCCATTATACTGTATGGAGCACTATGTGGGGCCATTATACTGTATGGAGCACTATGTGGGGCCATTATACTGTATGGTGGACTATGTGGGGCCCATTATACTGTATGTAGGACTATGTGGGGCCCATTATACTGTATGTAGAACTATGTGGGGCCAATTATACTGTATGGAGGACTATGTGGGCCATTATACTGTATGGAGGACTATGTGTGGCCCATTATACTGTATGGAGGACTATGTGGAGCCCATTATACTGTATGGAGGACTATGTGGGGCCCATTATACTGTATAGAGGACTATGTGGGGCCCATTATACTGTATGGAGGACTATGTGGGGCCCATTATACTGTATGGAGGACTATGTGGGGCCATTATACCGTATGGAAGACTATGTGGGGCCCATTATACTGTATAGAGGACTATGTGGGGCCCATTATACTGTATGGAGGACTATGTGGGGCCGTTATCCTGTATGGAGGATTGTGTGGAGCCCATTATACTGTATGGAGGACTATGTGGGGCCATTATACTGTATGGAGGACTATGTGGGGCCATTATCCTGTATGGAGGACTGTGTGGAGCCCATTATACTGTATGGAGGACTATGTGGGGCCATTATACTGTATGGAGGACTATGTGGGGCCATTATCCTGTATGGAGGACTGTGTGGAGCCCATTATACTGTATGGAGGACTATGTGGGGCCATTATACTGTATGGAGGACTATGTGGGGCCCATTATACTGTATGGAGGACTATGTGGGGCCCATTATACTGTATAGAGGACTATGTGGGGCCCATTATACTGTATGGAGGACTATGTGGGGCCATTATCCTGTATGGAGGACTGTGTGGAGCCCATTATACTGTATGGAGGACTATGTGGGGCCATTATACTGTATGGAGGACTATGTGGGGCCATTATACTGTATGGAGCACTATGTGGGGCCATTATACTGTATGGAGGACTATGTGGGGCCATTATACTGTATGGAGCACTATGTGGGGCCATTATACTGTATGGAGCACTATGTGGGGCCCATTATACTGTATGGAGGACTATGTGGGGCCTTTCTCAAGCCACTTGGAGGCGAAACATCGCATCATGGGCTATTAAATAGCATTTTTTTCACATAATATGGAGTTCTGCTTCCATTATTTTTTACTATATTGAGGACTGTTATGTTCCTGGGAGGTTTTGCCCCTAAGCTGCCGGTGCTGTTTTTTCTTTTTAGATAGATACAGTGGTGGCCAAAAGTATTGCCACCCCTGCAGTTCTGTCAGATAATACTCAGTTTCTTCCTGATTGCAATCACAAATTGTTTGGTCTTATTATCTTTATTTAATTTGCTTGCAAGGAAAAAACACAAAAGAGAATGAAGCAAAAATCAAATCATTGATCATTTCACACAAAACTCCAAAAGTATTGGCACCCTCAGCCTAATACTTGGTTGCACAACCTTTAGCCAAAATAACTGGGAACAACCGCTTCCGGTAACCATCAATGAGTTTCTTACAATGCTCTGCTGGAATTGTAGACCATTCTTCTTTGTAAACTGCTCCAGGTCCCTGATATTTGAAGGGGGCCTTCTCCAAACTGCCATTTTGAGATCTCTCCACAGGTGTTCTATGGGATTCAGGTCTGGACTCATTGCTGGCCACCTTAGAAGTCTCCAGTGCTTTCTCTCAAACCATTTTATAGTGCTTTTGGAAGTGTGTTTTGGGTCATTGTCCTGCTGGAAGACCCATGACCTCTGAGGGAGACCCAGCTTTCTCACACTGGGCCCCACATTATGATGCAAAATTTGTTGGTAGTCTTCAGACTTCATAATGCCATGCACACGGTCAAGCAGTCCAGTGCCAGAGGCAGCAAAGCAACCCCAAAACATCAGGAAACCTCCGCCATGTTTGACTGTAGGGACTGTGTTCTTTTCTTTGAATGCCTCTTTTTTTTCCTGTACACTCTATGTTGATGCTTTTTCCCAAAAAGCTCTACTTTTGTCTCATCTGACCAGAGAACATTCTTCCAAAACGTTTTAGGCTTTTTCAGGTAAGTTTTGGTAAACTCCAGCCTGGCTTTTTTATGTCTCGGGGTAAGAAGTGGGGTGTTCCTGGGTATCCTACCATACAGTCCCTTTTCATTCAGACACCGACGGATAGTACGGGTTGACACTGTTGTACCCTCGGACTGCAGGGCAGCTTGAACTTGTTTGGATGTTAGTCGAGGTTCTTTATCCACCATCCACACAATCTTGCGTTGAAATCTCTCGTCAATCTTTCTTTTCCGTCCACATCTAGGGAGGTTAGCCACAGTGCCATGGGCTTTATACTTCTTGATGACACTGCGCACGGTAGACACAGGAACATTCAGGTCTTTGGAGATGGACTTGTAGCCTTGAGATTGCTCATGCTTCCTCACAATTTGGTTTCTCAAGTCCTCAGACAGTTCTTTGGTCTTCTTTCTTTTCTCCATGCTCAATGTGGTCACACAAGGACACAGGACAGAGGTTGAGGCAACTTTAATCCATGTTAACTGGCTGCAAGTGTGATTTAGTTATTGCCAACACCTGTTAGGTGCCACAGGTAAGTTACAGGTGCTGGTAATTACACCAATTACAGAAGCAGCACAGGATTTTTCAAACAGTGCCAATACTTTTGTCCACCCCCTTGTTTAGGTTTGGTGTGGAATTATATCCAATTTGGCTTTAGGACAATTCTTTTTGTGTTTTTTTCATTGAAGACAAATTAAATGAAGAGAATAAGACCAAAGAATTTGTGATTGCAATCATTTTCAGGAAGAAATTGAGGATTATCTGACAGAATTGCAGGGGTGCCAATACTTTTGGCCACCACTGTAGATATAGATACGTAGGTGTGAGATGTAACCAGGTGTCAGATGGTGGATACTGTGATGCGTGTGTGACATTTAGTTCCCGGCAGGGAATAATCTCTGAGATTTTCTCTCTTGGATCCATTAACATTTGGACTTTGGCTGCGACTTCTCTTCTTGCTCCTATTACACTGAATTAACTTTCACAGATGGAGATTTCGCTCTCGCACCTACAAGACTTCTGCTCTTTCTTCCACGGCTCCTTTAAAGGGCACCCGCCGGAGTGGAGGGGCCCGGCGCTGTCACGCGGTTATTGACTGCTGGGGATTTCTTGGAATGGAGTCGCTCTCATTACGAATGCCGCTCCAGCGCTCTCCCGCCGCCGTCTCCTAACTACATTACCTAATCAGATCAGAGAACGCTTGTGTCATCCTACAGAGCAATCACATTTGTGGGAATTTCCGGGAGCTCCCGGCAGTGACAGCGCTGATCTATGGAGCTCGCCCCGGACGCCCTCCCTGGACGCCCTCCCCCGGGACCCCCTCCCCGGACCCCCTCCCCAGACGCCCTTCCCGGGAGGTCCTCCCCGGGACGCCCTCCCTGGACGCCCTCCCCGGACGCCCTCCCTGGACGCCCTCCCCGGACGCCCTCCCTGGACGCCCGCACCGGACGCCCACCCTGGACGCTCGGCCCTGATGCTCTTCCCGGACGCCTTCTCCGGAAGCGCACCCCTGTCGCCCTCCCAGGACGCTCCTCCCCAGACGCCAGCCCTGGGCGCCCACCCCGGACCCCCTCCCCAGACGCCCTTCCCGGGACGCCCTCCCCGGGACGCCCTCCCCGGACGCCCGCCCCGGACGCCAACCCCGGACGCCCTCCCTGGACGCTCGGCCCTGATGCTCTTCCCGGACGCCTTCTCCGGAAGCGCACCCCTGTCGCCCTCCCAGGACGCTCCTCCCCAGACGCCAGCCCTGGGCGCCCTCCCCGGACGACCCTCCCCGAACGCCCCTCCCCGGACGCCCTCCCCGGGACGCCCTCCCCGGAAGCCAGCCCTGGACGCCCTCCCCGAATGCCCTCCCTGGACGCTCGGCCCGGATGCCCTCCCCGGACGCCTTCTCCGGAAGCGCACCCACTTCGCCCTCCCAGGACGCCCTCTCCGGACGCTCCTCCCCGGACGCCAGCCCTGGACGCCCTCCCCGAATGCCCTCCCTGGACGCTCGGCCCGGATGCCCTCCCCGGACGCCTTCTCCGGAAGCGCACCCCCTTCGCCCACCCCGGACACCCTCCCCGGACGCTCCTCCCCGCACGCCTTCCCAGGACACTCTCCCCGCACGCCCTCCCAGGACGCCCTCCTCTGACACACCCCCCCCGGATGCCCTCCCCGGACGCCGGCCCCGGACGCCCGCCACAGTCTATAAGTCAGGGCACGGGTACCACGGTTTTGCTGCTCACTTTACGATCTGGTGTGATATTATTCATTCTTCGTCACTGATTCAGTGTTTCCTGACCTCGTCGCTCTCCGCTCTCCCCATCTAAACAGTAAACTCAACCATCACCTGAATCCTAGCCCTAAACATAACCCTGACCCCAGAGCCTCGCCCTCCAATATTTCTGTGATATCCTGTATCCTTACCCCACCCCCATCTCTAACCTTAGTCTTAAATCAGAGCTGTCGTCTCAGGTGACTTCACAGTAAGTGCACAGGAGGAATAACTCTGGATACCACCATTATATCACTTGTCTCCTGAACTTTTCCCTCTGTCTCTAATTTTCAGTTGTTTCAGAGCTACTGGGTGTAGACGAGCTGCTGTAATGTCTCCCATACACAGAACACAGACAGGAGGGATTCCTGCTCTCCTATCTATGTAGCACATGTTCAGTAGCTGCAATACTGAGCAGTGTAGATGTGATCCCGCTCTGAGGTGAGACAAATCACTTAATAAGAAGCAGCTGCAGCTTATATGATATTATATAGCAGTACTGAGCAGTGTAGATGTGATCCAGCTCTAGGGTGAGATAATTCACTTAATAAGAAGCTGCTGCAGCTTATATGATATTATATAGCAGTACTGAGCAGTGTAGATGTGATCCAGCTCTAGGGTGAGATAATTCACTTAATAAGAAGCTGCTGCAGCTTATATGATATTATATAGCAATACTGAGCAGTGTAGATGTGATCCAGGTCTAGGGTGAGACAAATCACTTAATAAGAAGCAGATGCAGCTTATATGAAATTATATAGCAATACTGAGCAGTGTAGATGTGATCCAGGTCTAGGGTGAGACAAATCACTTAATAAGAAGCAGCTTATATGAAATGATATAGCAATACTGAGCAGTGTAGATGTGATCCAGGTCTAGGGTGAGACATATCACTTAATAAGAAGCAGCTGCAGCTTATATGAAATTATATAGCAGTACTGAGCAGTGTAGATGTGATCCAGCTCTAGGGTGAGATAATTCACTTAATAAGAAGCAGCTGCAGCTTATATGATATTATATAGCAGTACTGAGCAGTGTAGATGTGATCCAGGTCTAGGGTGAGACAAATCACTTACTTGGAAGCAGCTGCAGCTTATATGAAATTATATAGCAGTACTGAGCAGTGTAGATGTGATCCAGGTCTAGGGTGAGACAAATCACTTACTTGGAAGCAGCTGCAGCTTATATGAAATTATATAGCAGTACTGAGCAGTGTAGATGTGATCCAGCTCTAGGGTGAGATAATTCACTTAATAAGAAGCAGCTGCAGCTTATATGAAATTATATAGCAATACTGAGCAGTGTAGATGTGATCCAGCTCTAGGGTGAGATAATTCACTTAATAAGAAGCAGCTGCAGCTTATATGAAATTATATAGCAATACTGAGCAGTGTAGATGTGATCCAGCTCTAGGGTGAGATAATTCACTTAATAAGAAGCAGCTGCAGCTTATATGAAATTATATAGCAATACTGAGCAGTGTAGATGTGATCCAGGTCTAGGGTGAGACAAATCACTTAATAAGAAGCAGCTGCAGCTTATATGATACTATATAGCAATACTGAGCAGTGTAGATGTGATCCAGGTCTAGGGTGAGACATATCACTTACTAAGAAGCAGCTGCAGCTTATATGATATTATATAGCAGTACTGAGCAGTGTAGATGTGATCCAGCTCTAGGGTGAGACATATCACTTACTAAGAAGCAGCTGCAGCTTACATGATACTATATAGCAATACTGAGCAGAGTAGATGTGATCCAGCTCTAGGGTGAGATAATTCACTTAATAAGAAGCAGCTGCAGCTTATATGATATTATATAGCAGTACTGAGCAGTGTAGATGTGATCCAGCTCTAGGGTGAGATAAATCACTTAATAAGAAGCAGCTGCAGCTTATATGATATTATATAGCAGTACTGAGCAGTGTAGATGTGATCCAGCTCTAGGGTGAGATAATTCACTTAATAAGAAGCAGCTGCAGCTTATATGATATTATATAGCAATACTGAGCAGAGTAGATGTGATCCAGCTCTAGGGTGAGATAATTCACTTAATAAGAAGCAGCTGCAGCTTATATGATATTATATAGCAATACTGAGCAGTGTAGATGTGATCCAGGTCTAGGGTGAGACAAATCACTTAATAAGAAGCAGCTGCAGCTTATACGAAATTATATAGCAGTACTGAGCAGTGTAGATGTGATCCAGCTCTAGGGTGAGACAAATCACTTAATAAGAAGCAGCTGCAGCTTATATGAAATTATATAGCAGTACTGAGCAGTGTAGATGTGATCCAGGTCTAGGGTGAGACAAATCACTTAATAAGAAGCAGCTGCAGCTTATATGATATTATATAGCAATACTGAGCAGTGTAGATGTGATCCAGGTCTAGGGTGAGACAAATCACTTAATAAGAAGCAGCTGCAGCTTATATGAAATTATATAGCAATACTGAGCAGTGTAGATGTGATCCAGGTCTAGGGTGAGACATATCACTTAATAAGAAGCAGCTGCAGCTTATATGATATTATATAGCAGTACTGAGCAGTGTAGATGTGATCCAGGTCTAGGGTGAGACAAATCACTTACTTGGAAGCAGCTGCAGCTTATATGAAATTATATAGCAGTACTGAGCAGTGTAGATGTGATCCAGCTCTAGGGTGAGATAATTCACTTAATAAGAAGCAGCTGCAGCTTATATGAAATTATATAGCAATACTGAGCAGTGTAGATGTGATCCAGCTCTAGGGTGAGATAATTCACTTAATAAGAAGCAGCTGCAGCTTATATGAAATTATATAGCAATACTGAGCAGTGTAGATGTGATCCAGCTCTAGGGTGAGATAATTCACTTAATAAGAAGCAGCTGCAGCTTATATGATATTATATAGCAGTACTGAGCAGTGTAGATGTGATCAAGCTCTAGGGTGAGACATATCACTTACTAAGAAGCAGCTGCAGCTTGTATGATACTATATAGCAATACTGAGCAGAGTAGATGTGATCCAGCTCTAGGGTGAGATAATTCACTTAATAAGAAGCAGCTGCAGCTTATATGATATTATATAGCAGTACTGAGCAGTGTAGATGTGATCCAGCTCTAGGGTGAGATAAATCACTTAATAAGAAGCAGCTGCAGCTTATATGATATTATATAGCAGTACTGAGCAGTGTAGATGTGATCCAGCTCTAGGGTGAGATAATTCACTTAATAAGAAGCAGCTGCAGCTTATATGATATTATATAGCAATACTGAGCAGTGTAGATGTGATCCAGGTCTAGGGTGAGACAAATCACTTAATAAGAAGCAGCTGCAGCTTATATGAAATTATATAGCAGTACTGAACAGTGTAGATGTGATCCAGCTCTAGGGTGAGATAATTCACTTAATAAGAAGCAGCTGCAGCTTATATGATATTATATAGCAATACTGAGCAGTGTAGATGTGATCCAGGTCTAGGGTGAGACAAATCACTTAATAAGAAGCAGCTGCAGCTTATATGAAATTATATAGCAGTACTGAGCAGTGTAGATGTGATCCAGCTCTAGGGTGAAACAAATCACTTAATAAGAAGCAGCTGCAGCTTATATGAAATTATATAGCAGTACTGAGCAGTGTAAATGTGATCCAGGTCTAGGGTGAGACAAATCACTTAATAAGAAGCAGCTGCAGCTTATATGATATTATATAGCAGTACTGAGCAGTGTAGATGTGATCCAGCTCTAGGGTGAGACATATCACTTACTAAGAAGCAGCTGCAGCTTATATGATATTATATAGCAGTACTGAGCAGTGTAGATGTGATCCAGCTCTAGGGTGAGACATATCACTTACTAAGAAGCAGCTGCAGCTTATATGATACTATATAGCAATACTGAGCAGAGTAGATGTGATCCAGCTCTAGGGTGAGATAATTCACTTAATAAGAAGCAGCTGCAGCTTATGTGATATTATATAGCAGTACTGAGCAGTGTAGATGTGATCCAGCTCTAGGGTGAGATAAATCACTTAATAAGAAGCAGCTGCAGCTTATATGATATTATATAGCAGTACTGAGCAGTGTAGATGTGATCCAGCTCTAGGGTGAGATAATTCACTTAATAAGAAGCAGCTGCAGCTTATATGATATTATATAGCAATACTGAGCAGAGTATATGTGATCCAGCTCTAGGGTGAGATAATTCACTTAATAAGAAGCAGCTGCAGCTTATATGATATTATATAGCAATACTGAGCAGAGTAGATGTGATCCAGCTCTAGGGTGAGATAATTCACTTAATAAGAAGCAGCTGCAGCTTATATGATATTATATAGCAATACTGAGCAGTGTAGATGTGATCCAGGTCTAGGGTGAGACAAATCACTTAATAAGAAGCAGCTGCAGCTTATACGAAATTATATAGCAGTACTGAGCAGTGTAGATGTGATCCAGCTCTAGGGTGAGACAAATCACTTAATAAGAAGCAGCTGCAGCTTATATGAAATTATATAGCAGTACTGAGCAGTGTAGATGTGATCCAGGTCTAGGGTGAGACAAATCACTTAATAAGAAGCAGCTGCAGCTTATATGATATTATATAGCAATACTGAGCAGTGTAGATGTGATCCAGGTCTAGGGTGAGACAAATCACTTAATAAGAAGCAGCTGCAGCTTATATGAAATTATATAGCAATACTGAGCAGTGTAGATGTGATCCAGGTCTAGGGTGAGACATATCACTTAATAAGAAGCAGCTGCAGCTTATATGATATTATATAGCAGTACTGAGCAGTGTAGATGTGATCCAGGTCTAGGGTGAGACAAATCACTTACTTGGAAGCAGCTGCAGCTTATATGAAATTATATAGCAGTACTGAGCAGTGTAGATGTGATCCAGCTCTAGGGTGAGATAATTCACTTAATAAGAAGCAGCTGCAGCTTATATGAAATTATATAGCAATACTGAGCAGTGTAGATGTGATCCAGCTCTAGGGTGAGATAATTCACTTAATAAGAAGCAGCTGCAGCTTATATGAAATTATATAGCAATACTGAGCAGTGTAGATGTGATCCAGCTCTAGGGTGAGATAATTCACTTAATAAGAAGCAGCTGCAGCTTATATGATATTATATAGCAGTACTGAGCAGTGTAGATGTGATCAAGCTCTAGGGTGAGACATATCACTTACTAAGAAGCAGCTGCAGCTTGTATGATACTATATAGCAATACTGAGCAGAGTAGATGTGATCCAGCTCTAGGGTGAGATAATTCACTTAATAAGAAGCAGCTGCAGCTTATATGATATTATATAGCAGTACTGAGCAGTGTAGATGTGATCCAGCTCTAGGGTGAGATAAATCACTTAATAAGAAGCAGCTGCAGCTTATATGATATTATATAGCAGTACTGAGCAGTGTAGATGTGATCCAGCTCTAGGGTGAGATAATTCACTTAATAAGAAGCAGCTGCAGCTTATATGATATTATATAGCAATACTGAGCAGTGTAGATGTGATCCAGGTCTAGGGTGAGACAAATCACTTAATAAGAAGCAGCTGCAGCTTATATGAAATTATATAGCAGTACTGAACAGTGTAGATGTGATCCAGCTCTAGGGTGAGATAATTCACTTAATAAGAAGCAGCTGCAGCTTATATGATATTATATAGCAATACTGAGCAGTGTAGATGTGATCCAGGTCTAGGGTGAGACAAATCACTTAATAAGAAGCAGCTGCAGCTTATATGAAATTATATAGCAGTACTGAGCAGTGTAGATGTGATCCAGCTCTAGGGTGAAACAAATCACTTAATAAGAAGCAGCTGCAGCTTATATGAAATTATATAGCAGTACTGAGCAGTGTAAATGTGATCCAGGTCTAGGGTGAGACAAATCACTTAATAAGAAGCAGCTGCAGCTTATATGATATTATATAGCAGTACTGAGCAGTGTAGATGTGATCCAGCTCTAGGGTGAGACATATCACTTACTAAGAAGCAGCTGCAGCTTATATGATATTATATAGCAGTACTGAGCAGTGTAGATGTGATCCAGCTCTAGGGTGAGACATATCACTTACTAAGAAGCAGCTGCAGCTTATATGATACTATATAGCAATACTGAGCAGAGTAGATGTGATCCAGCTCTAGGGTGAGATAATTCACTTAATAAGAAGCAGCTGCAGCTTATGTGATATTATATAGCAGTACTGAGCAGTGTAGATGTGATCCAGCTCTAGGGTGAGATAAATCACTTAATAAGAAGCAGCTGCAGCTTATATGATATTATATAGCAGTACTGAGCAGTGTAGATGTGATCCAGCTCTAGGGTGAGATAATTCACTTAATAAGAAGCAGCTGCAGCTTATATGATATTATATAGCAATACTGAGCAGAGTATATGTGATCCAGCTCTAGGGTGAGATAATTCACTTAATAAGAAGCAGCTGCAGCTTATATGATATTATATAGCAATACTGAGCAGTGTAGATGTGATCCAGGTCTAGGGTGAGACAAATCACTTAATAAGAAGCAGCTGCAGCTTATATGAAATTATATAGCAGTACTGAGCAGTGTAGATGTGATCCAGCTCTAGGGTGAGACAAATCACTTAATAAGAAGCAGCTGCAGCTTATATGAAATTATATAGCAGTACTGAGCAGTGTAGATGTGATCCAGCTCTAGGGTGAGACAAATCACTTAATAAGAAGCAGCTGCAGCTTATATGATACTATATAGCAGTACTGAGCAGTGTAGATGTGATTGAGCTCTGGATTAAGATAAACACACAAAACACCTATAGAATATAACAATCCTCAGCAGCAACAAAACAAATCCAAAACAGCTGTAATCTCACATATTCCCTGCTTGTTCAGTCTCTGCAGAGAAATGTGCAGAAGATTGGCCTTCTGGTTAACGCTTGCTACACCGGAGTCCGAGCAGTCATGTGACTAAGGAAGCACTGACTGCCCTCCTCAAATAAACTGTTAGGATGCACAGACTGCTCAGCTCTGAAGTATAATACAGGATCAGAAATGTAATGTATGTACACAGTGACTGCACCAGCAGAATAGTGAGTGCAGCTCTGGAGTATAATACAGGAGGTAACTCAGGATCAGAAATGTAATGTATGTACACAGTGACTGCACCAGCATAATAGTGAGTGCAGCTCTGGAGTATAATACAGGATGTAACTCAGGATCAGTAATGTAATGTATGTACACAGTGACTGCACCAGCAGAATAGTGAGTGCAGCTCTGGAGTATAATACAGGATGTAACTCAGGATCAGTAATGTAATGAATGTACACAGTGACTGCACCAGCAGAATAGTGAGTGCAGCTCTGGAGTATAATACAGGAGGTAACTCAGGATCAGTAATGTAATGTATGTACACAGTGACTGCACCAGCAGAATAGTGAGTGCAGCTCTGGGGTATAATACAGGAGGTAACTCAGGATCAGTAATGTAATGTATGTACACAGTGACTGCACCAGCAGAATAGTGAGTGCAGCTCTGGGGTATAATACAGAATGTAACTCAGTATCAGTAATGTAATGTATGTACACAGTGACTGCAGCAGCAGAATAGTGAGTGCAGCTCTGGAGTATAATACAGGAGGTAACTCAGGATCAGTAATGTAATGTATGTACACAGTGACTGCACCAGCAGAATAGTGAGTGCAGCTCTGGAGTATAATACAGGATGTAACTCAGGATCAGAAATGTAATGTATGTACACAGTGACTGCACCAACAGAATAGTGAGTGCAGCTCTGGAGTATAATACAGGATGTAACTCAGGATCAGTAATGTAATGTATGTACACAGTGACTGCACCAGCAGAATAGTGAGCGCAGCTCTGGAGTATAATACAGGATGTAACTCAGGATCCGTAATGTAATGTATGTACACAATGACTGCACCAGCAGAATAGTGAGTGCAGCTCTGGAGTATAATACAGGATGTAACTCAGGATCAGTAATGTATCTACACAGTGACTGCACCAGCAGAATAGTGAGCGCAGCTCTGGAGTATAATACAGGATGTAACTCAGGATCAGTAATGTAATGTATGTACACAGTGACTGCACCAGCAGAATAGTGAGTGCAGCTCTGGAGTATAATACAGGATGTAACTCAGGATCAGTAATGTAATGTATGTACACAGTGACTGCACCAGCAGAATAGTGAGTGCAGCTCTGGAGTGTAATACAGGATGTAACTCAGGATCAGTAATGTAATGTATGTACACAGTGACTGCACCAGCAGAATAGTGAGTGCAGCTCTGGAGTATAATACAGGAGGTAACTCAGGATCAGTAATGTAATGTATATACACATTGACTGCACCAGCAGAATAGTGAGTGCGGCTCTGGAGTATAATACAGGATGTAACTCAGGATCAGTAATGTAATGTATGTACACAGTGACTGCACCAGCAGAATAGTGAGTGCAGCTCTGGGGTATAATGCAGGAGGTAACTCAGGATCAGTAATGTAATGTATGTACACAGTGACTGCACCAGCAGAATAGTGAGTGCAGCTCTGGGGTATAATACAGGATGTAACTCAGGATCAGTAATGTATGTACACAATGACTGCACCAGCAGAATAGTGAGTGCAGCTCTGGAGTGTAATACAGGATGTAACTCAGGATCAGTAATGTAATGTATGTACACAGTGACTGCACCAGCAGAATAGTGAGTGCAGCTCTGGAGTATAATACAGGAGGTAACTCAGGATCAGTAATGTAATGTATGTACACAGTGACTGCACCAGCAGAATAGTGAGTGCAGCTCTGGGGTATAATACAGGATGTAACTCAGGATCAGTAATGTAAAGTATGTACACAATGACTGCACCAGCAGAATAGTGAGTGCAGCTCTGGAGTATAATACAGGAGGTAACTCAGGATCAGTAATGTAATGTATGTGCACAGTGACTGCACCAGCAGAATAGTGAGTGCAGCTCTGGAGTATAATACAGGATGTAACTCAGGATCAGTAATGTAATGTATGTACACAGTGACTGCACAAGCAGAATAGTGAGTGCAGCTCTGGAGTATAATACAGGATGTAACTCAGGATCAGTAATGTAATGTATGTACACAATGACTGCACCAGCAGAATAGTGAGTGCAGCTCTGGAGTATAATACAGGATGTAACTCAGGATCAGTAATGTAATGCATGTACACAGTGACTGCACCAGCAGAATAGTGAGTGCAGCTCTGGAGTATAATACAGGATGTAACTCAGGATCAGTAATGTAATGTATGTACACAGTGACTGCACCAGCAGAATAGTGAGTGCAGCTCTGGAGTATAATACAGGATGTAACTCAGGATCAGTAATGTAATGTATGTACACAGTGACTGCACCAGCAGAATAGTGAGTGCAGCTCTGGAGTATAATACAGGATCTAACTCAGGATCAGTAATGTAATGTATGTACACAGTGACTGCACCAGCAGAATAGTGAGTGCAGCTCTGGAGTATAATACAGGATGTAACTCAGGATCAGTAATGTAATGTATGTACACAGTGACTGCACCAGCAGAATAGTGAGCGCAGCTCTGGAGTATAATACAGGAGGTAACTCAGGATCAGTAATGTAATGTATGTACACAGAGACTGCACCAGCAGAATAGTGAGTGCAGCTCTGGAGTATAATACAGGATGTAACTCAGGATCAGTAATGTAATGTATGTACACAGTGACTGCACCAGCAGAATAGTGAGTGCAGCTCTGGAGTATAATACAGGATGTAACTCAGGATCAGTAATGCAATGTATGTACACAGTGATAGCACCAGCAGAATAGTGAGTGCAGCTCTGGAGTATAATACAGGATGTAACTCAGGATCAGTAATGTAATGTATGTACACAGAGACTGCACCAGCAGAATAGTGAGTGCAGCTCTGGAATATAATACAGGATGTAACTCAGGATCAGTAATGTAATGTATGTACACAGTGACTGCACCAGCAGAATAGTGAGTGCAGCTCTGGAGTATAATACAGGATGTAACTCAGGATCAGTAATGCAATGTATGTACACAGTGACTGCACCAGCAGAATAGTGAGTGCAGCTCTGGAGTATAATACAGGATGTAACTCAGGATCAGTAATGTAATGTATGTACACAGAGACTGCACCAGCAGAATAGTGAGTGCAGCTCTGGAGTATAATATAGGAGGTAACTCAGATCAGTAATGTAATGTATGTACACAGTGACTGCACCAGCAGAATAGTGAGTGCAGCTCTGGAGTATAATACACGATGTAACTCAGGATCAGTAATGTAATGTATGTACACAGTGACTCCACCAGCAGAATAGTGAGTGCAGCTCTGGAGTATAATACAGGATGTAACTCAGGATCAGTAATGTAATGTATGTGCACAGTGACTGCACCAGCAGAATAGTGAGTGCAGCTCTGGAGTATAATACAGACTGTAACTCAGGATCAGTAATGTAATGTATGTACACAGTGACTGCACGAGCAGAATAGTGAGTGCAGCTCTGGAGTATAATACAGGATGTAACTCAGGATCAGTAATGTAATGTATTTACACAGTGACTGCGCCAGCAGAATAGTGAGTGCAGCTCTGGAGGATAATACAGGATGTAACTCAGGATCAGTAATGTAATGTATGTACACAGTGACTGCACCAGCAGAATAGTGAGTGCAGCTCTGGAGTATAACACAGGATGTAACTCAGGATCAGTAATGTAATGTATGTACACAGTGACTGCACCAGCAGAATAGTGAGTGCAGCTCTGGAGGATAATACAGGATGTAACTCAGGATCAGTAATGTAATGTATGTACACAGTGACTGCACCAGCAGAATAGTGAGTGCAGTTCTGGAGTATAACACAGGATGTAACTCAGGATCAGTAATGTAATGTATGTACACAGTGACTGCACCAGCAGAATAGTGAGTGCAGCTCTGGAGTATAATACAGGATGTAACTCTGGATCAGTAATGTAATATATGTACACAGTGACTGCACCAGCAGAATAGTGAGTTCAGCTCTGGAGTATAATACAGGAGGTAACTCAGGATCAGTAATGTAATGTATGTACACAGTGACTGCACCAGCAGAATAGTGAGTGCAGCTCTGGAGTATAATACAGGAGGTAACTCAGGATCAGTAATGTAATGTATGTACACAGTGATTGCACCAGCAGAATAGTGAGTGCAGCTCTGGAGTATAATACAGGATGTAACTCAGGATCAGTAATGTAATGTATGTACACAGTGACTGTACCAGCAGAATAGTGAGTGCAGCTCTGGGGTATAATACAGGATGTAACTCAGGATCAGTAATGTAATGTATGTACACAGTGACTGCACCAGCAGAATAGTGAGTGCAGCTCTGGAGTATAATACAGGATGTAACTCAGGATCAATAATGTAATGTATGTACACAGTGACTCCACCAGCAGAATAGTGAGTGCAGCTCTGGAGTATAATACAGGATGTAACTCAGGATCAGTAATGTAATGTATGTACACAGTGACTGCACCAGCAGAATAGTGAGTGCAGCTCTGTAGTATAATATAGGAGGTAATTCAGGATCAGTAATGTAATGTATGTACACAGTGACTGCACCAGCAGAATAGTGAGTGCAGCTCTGGAGTATAATACAGGATGTAACTCAGGATCAGTAATGTAATGTATGTACATAGTGACTGCACAAGCAGAATAGTGAGTGCAGCTCTGGAGTATAATACAGGATGTAACGCAGGATCAGTAATGTAATGTATGTACACAGTGACTGCACCAGCAGAATAGTGAGTGCAGCTCTGGAGTATAATATAGGAGGTAACTCAGGATCAGTAATGTAATGTATGTACACAGTGACTGCACCAGCAGAATAGTGAGTGCAGCTCTGGAGTATAATACAGGATGTAACTCAGGATCAGTAATGTAATGTATGTACACAGTGACTGCACCAGCAGAATAGTGAGTGCAGCTCTGGGGTATAATACAGGATGTAACTCAGGATCTGTAATGTAATGTATGTACACAGTGACTGCTCCAGCAGAATAGTGAGTGCAGCTCTGGAGTACAATACAGGATGTAACTCAGGATCAGTAATGTAATGTATGTACACAGTGATTGCACCAGCAGAATAGTGAGTTCAGCTCTGGAGTATAATACAGGAGGTAACTCAGGATCAGTAATGTAATGTATATACACAGTGACTGCACCAGCAGAATAGTGAGTGCAGCTCTGGAGTATAATACAGGAGGTAACTCAGGATCAGTAATGTAATGTATGTACACAGTGACTGCACCAGCAGAATAGTGAGTGCAGCTCTGGAGTATAATACAGGAGGTAACTCAGGATCAGTAATGTAATGTATGTACACAGTGACTGTACCAGCAGAATAGTGATTGCAGCTCTGGAGTATAATACGGGATGTAACGCAGGATCAGTAATGTAATGTATGTACACAGTGACTGCACCAGCAGAATAGTGAGTGCAGCTCTGGAGTATAATATAGGAGGTAACTCAGGATCAGTAATGTAATGTATGTACACAGTGACTGCACCAGCAGAATAGTGAGTGCAGCTCTGGAGTATAATACAGGAGGTAACTCAGGATCAGTAATGTAATGTATGTACACAGTGACTGCACCAGCAGAATAGTGAGTGCAGCTCTGGGGTATAATACAGGATGTAACTCAGGATCAGTAATGTAAAGTATGTACACAATGACTGCACCAGCAGAATAGTGAGTGCAGCTCTGGAGTATAATACAGGAGGTAACTCAGGATCAGTAATGTAATGTATGTGCACAGTGACTGCACCAGCAGAATAGTGAGTGCAGCTCTGGAGTATAATACAGGATGTAACTCAGGATCAGTAATGTAATGTATGTACACAGTGACTGCACAAGCAGAATAGTGAGTGCAGCTCTGGAGTATAATACAGGATGTAACTCAGGATCAGTAATGGAATGTATGTACACAATGACTGCACCAGCAGAATAGTGAGTGCAGCTCTGGAGTATAATACAGGATGTAACTCAGGATCAGTAATGTAATGCATGTACACAGTGACTGCACCAGCAGAATAGTGAGTGCAGCTCTGGAGTATAATACAGGATGTAACTCAGGATCAGTAATGTAATGTATGTACACAGTGACTGCACCAGCAGAATAGTGAGTGCAGCTCTGGAGTATAATACAGGATGTAACTCAGGATCAGTAATGTAATGTATGTACACAGTGACTGCACCAGCAGAATAGTGAGTGCAGCTCTGGAGTATAATACAGGATCTAACTCAGGATCAGTAATGTAATGTATGTACACAGTGACTGCACCAGCAGAATAGTGAGTGCAGCTCTGGAGTATAATACAGGATGTAACTCAGGATCAGTAATGTAATGTATGTACACAGTGACTGCACCAGCAGAATAGTGAGCGCAGCTCTGGAGTATAATACAGGAGGTAACTCAGGATCAGTAATGTAATGTATGTACACAGAGACTGCACCAGCAGAATAGTGTGCGCAGCTCTGGAGTATAATACAGGATGTAACTCAGGATCAGTAATGTAATGTATGTACACAGTGACTGCACCAGCAGAATAGTGAGTGCAGCTCTGGAGTATAATACAGGAGGTAACTCAGGATCAGTAATGTAATGTATGTGCACAGTGACTGCACCAGCAGAATAGTGAGTGAAGCTCTGGGGTATAATACAGGATGTAACTCAGGATCAGTAATGTAATGTATGTACACAGTGACTGCACCAGCAGAATAGTGAGTGCAGCTCTGGAGTATAATACAGGATGTAACTCAGGATCAGTAATGTAATGTATGTACACAGTGACTGCACCAGCAGAATAGTGAGTGCAGCTCTGGAGTATAATACAGGATGTAACTCAGGATCAGTAATGTAATGTATGTACATAGTGACTGCACAAGCAGAATAGTGAGTGCAGCTCTGGAGTATAATACAGGATGTAACGCAGGATGAGTAATGTAATGTATGTACACAGTGACTGCACCAGCAGAATAGTGAGTGCAGCTCTGGAGTATAATACAGGATGTAACTCAGGATCAGTAATGTAATGTATGTACACAGTGACTGCACCAGCAGAATAGTGAGTGCAGCTCTGGAGTATAATACAGGATGTAACTCAGGATCAGTAATGTAATGTATGTACACAGTGACTGCACCAGCAGAATAGTGAGTGCAGCTCTGGGGTATAATACAGGATGTAACTCAGGATCTGTAATGTAATGTATGTACACAGTGACTGCACCAGCAGAATAGTGAGTGCAGCTCTGGAGTATAATACAGGAGGTAACTCAGGATCAGTAATGTAATGTATGTACACAGTGATTGCACCAGCAGAATAGTGAGTGCAGCTCTGGAGTACAATACAGGATGTAACTCAGGATCAGTAATGTAATGTATGTACACAGTGATTGCACCAGCAGAATAGTGAGTTCAGCTCTGGAGTATAATACAGGAGGTAACTCAGGATCAGTAATGTAATGTATGTACACAGTGACTGCACCAGCAGAATAGTGAGTGCAGCTCTGGAGTATAATACAGGAGGTAACTCAGGATCAGTAATGTAATGTATGTACACAGTGACTGCACCAGCAGAATAGTGAGTGCAGCTCTGGAGTGTAATACAGGATGTAACTCAGGATCAGTAATGTAATGTATGTACATAGTGACTGCACAAGCAGAATAGTGATTGCAGCTCTGGAGTATAATACAGGATGTAACGCAGGATCAGTAATGTAATGTATGTACACAGTGACTGCACCAGCAGAATAGTGAGTGCAGCTCTGGAGTATAATATAGGAGGTAACTCAGGATCAGTAATGTAATGTATGTACACAGTGACTGCACCAGCAGAATGGTGAGTGCAGCTCTGGAGTATAATACAGGATGTATCTCAGGATCAGTAATGTAATGTATGTACACAGAGACTGCACAAGCAGAATAGTGATTGCAGCTCTGGAGTATAATACAGGATGTAACGCAGGATCAGTAATGTAATGTATGTACACAGTGACTGCACCAGCAGAATAGTGAGTGCAGCTCTGGAGTATAATATAGGAGGTAACTCAGGATCAGTAATGTAATGTATGTACACAGTGACTGCACCAGCAGAATGGTGAGTGCAGCTCTGGAGTATAATACAGGATGTATCTCAGGATCAGTAATGTAATGTATGTACACAGAGACTGCACAAGCAGAATAGTGATTGCAGCTCTGGAGTATAATACAGGATGTAACGCAGGATCAGTAATGTAATGTATGTACACAGTGACTGCACCAGCAGAATAGTGAGTGCAGCTCTGGAGTATAATACAGGAGGTAACTCAGGATCAGTAATGTAATGTATGTACACAGTGACTGCACCAGCAGAATAGTGAGTGCAGATCTGGAGTATAATACAGGATGTAACGCAGGATCAGTAATGTAATGTATGTACACAGTGACTGCACCAGCAGAATAGTGAGTGCAGCTCTGGAGTATAATACAGGATGTAACGCAGGATCAGTAATGTAATGTATGTACACAGTGACTGCACCAGCAGAATAGTGAGTGCAGATCTGGAGTATAATACAGGATGTAACTCAGGATCAGTAATGTAATGTATGTACACAGTGACTGCACCAGCAGAATAGTGAGTGCAGCTCTGGAGTATAATACAGGAGGTAACTCAGGATCAGTAATGTAATGTATGTACACAGTGACTGCACCAGCAGAATAGTGAGTGCAGCTCTGGAGTACAATACAGGATGTAATTCAGGATCAGTAATGTAATGTATGTACACAGTGACTGCACCAGCAGAATAGTGAGCGCAGCTCTGGAGTATAATACAGGAGGTAACTCAGGATCAGTAATGTAATGTATGTACACAGTGGTTGCACCAGCAGAATAGTGAGTGCAGCTCTGGAGTATAATACAGGATGTAACTCAGGATCAGTAATGTAATGTATGTACACATTGACTGCACCAGCAGAATAGTGAGTGCAGCTCTGGAGTATAATACAGGATGTAACTCAGGATCAGTAATGTAATGTATGTACACCGTGACTGCACCAGCAGAATAGTGAGCGCAGCTCTGGGGTATAATACAGGATGTAACTCAGGATCAGTAATGTAATGTATGTACACAGTGACTGCACCAGCAGAATAGTGAGTGCAGCTCTGGAGTATAATACAGGAGGTAACTCAGGATCAGTAATGTAATGTATGTACACAGTGACTGCACCAGCAGAATAGTGAGTGCAGCTCTGGAGTATAATACAGGATGTAACTCAGGATCAGTAATGTAATGTATGTACACAGTGACTGCACCAGCAGAATAGTGAGTGCAGCTCTGGAGTATAATACAGGAGGTAACTCAGGATCAGTAATGTAATATATGTACACAGTGACTTCACCACCAGAATAGTGAGTGCAGCTCTGGAGTATAATACAGGAGTTAACTCAGGATCAGTAATGTAATGTATGTACACAGTGACTGCACCAGCAGAATAGTGAGTGCAGCTCTGGAGTATAATACAGGAGGTAACTCAGGATCAGTAATGTAATGTATGTACACATTGACTGCACCAGCAGAATAGTGAGTGCAGCTCTGGAGTATAATACAGGAGGTAACTCAGGATCAGTAATGTAATGTATGTACACAGTGACTGCACCAGCAGAATAATGAGTGCAGCTCTGGAGTATAATACAGGAGGTAACTCAGGATCAGTAATGTAATGTATGTACACAGTGACTCCACCAGCAGAATAGTGAGTGCAGCTCTGGAGTATAATACAGGATGTAACTCAGGATCAGTAATGTAATGTATGTACACAGTGATTGCACCAGCAGAATAGTGAGTGCAGCTCTGGAGTATAATACAGGATGTAACTCAGGATCAGTAATGTAATGTATGTACACAGTGACTGCACCAGCAGAATAGTGAGTGCAGCTCTGGAGTATAATACAGGATGTAACTCAGGATCAGAAATGTAATGTATGTACACAGTGACTGCAGCAGCAGAATAGTGAGTGCAGCTCTGGAGTATAATACAGGAGGTAACTCAGGATCAGTAATGTAATGTATGTACACAGTGTCTGCACCAGCAGAATAGTGAGTGCAGCTCTGGAGTATAATACAGGATGTAACTCAGGATCAGTAATGTAATGTATGTACACAGTGACTGCACCAGCAGAATAGTGAGTGCAGCTCTGGAGTATAATACAGGATGTAACTCAGGATCAGTAATGTAATGTATGTACACAGTGACTGCACCAGCAGAATAGTGAACGCAGCTCTGGAGTATAATACAGGATGTAACTCAGGAACAGTAATGTAATGTATGTACACAGTGACTGCACCAGCAGAATAGTGAGTGCAGCTCTGGAGTATAATACAGGATGTAACTCAGGATCAGTAATGTAATGTATGTACACAGTGATTGCACCAGCAGAATAGTGAGTGCAGCTCTGGAGTATAATACAGGATGTAGCTCAGGATCAGTAATGTAATGTATGTGCACAGTGACTCCACCAGCAGAATAGTGAGTGCAGCTCTGGAGTATAATACAGGAGGTAACTCAGGATCAGTAATGTAATGTATGTACACAGTGACTCCACCAGCAGAATAGTGAGTGCAGCTCTGGAGTATAATACAGGATGTAACTCAGGATCAGTAATGTAATGTATGTACACAGTGACTGCACCAGCAGAATAGTGAGTGCAGCTCTGGAGTATAATACAGGAGGTAACTCAGGATCAGTAATGTAATGTATGTACACAGTGACTGCACCAGCAGAATAGTGAGTGCAGCTCTGGAGTATAATACAGGAGGTAACTCAGGATCAGTAATGTAATGTATGTACACAGTGACTGCACCAGCAGAATAGTGAGTGCAGCTCTGGAGTATAATACAGGAGGTAACTCAGGATCAGTAATGTAATGTATGTACACAGTGACTGCACCAGCAGAATAGTGAGTGCAGCTCTGGAGTATAATACAGGATGTAACTCAGGATCAGTAATGTAATGTATGTACACAGTGACTGTACCAGCAGAATAGTGAGTGCCGCTCTGGAGTATAATACAGGATATAACTCAGGATCAGTAATGTAATGTATGTGCACAGTGACTGCACCAGCAGAATAGTGAGTGCAGCTCTGGAGTATAATACAGGAGGTAACTCAGGATCAGTAATGTAATGTATGTACACAGTGACTACACCAGCAGAATAGTGAGTGCAGCTCTGGAGTATAATACAGGATGTAACTCAGGATCATTAATGTAATGTATGTACACAGTGATTGCACCAGCAGAATAGTGAGTGCAGCTCTGGAGTATAATACAGGATGTAACTCAGGATCAGTAATGTAATGTATGTACACAGTGACTGCACCAGCAGAATAGTGAGTGCCGCTCTGGAGTATAATACAGGATATAACTCAGGATCAGTAATGTAATGTATGTGCACAGTGACTGCACCAGCAGAATAGTGAGTGCAGCTCTGGAGTATAATACAGGAGGTAACTCAGGATCAGTAATGTAATGTATGTACACAGTGACTACACCAGCAGAATAGTGAGTGCAGCTCTGGAGTATAATACAGGATGTAACTCAGGATCATTAATGTAATGTATGTACACAGTGATTGCACCAGCAGAATAGTGAGTGCAGCTCTGGAGTATAATACAGGATGTAACTCAGGATCAGTAATGTAATGTATGTACACAGTGATTGCACCAGCAGAATAGTGAGTGCAGCTCTGGGGTATAATACAGGATATAACTCAGGATCAGTAATGTAATGTATGTACACAGTGACTGCACCAGCAGAATAGTGAGTGCAGCTCTGGGGTATAATACAGGATGTAACTCAGGATCAGTAATGTAATGTATGTACACAGTGACTACACCAGCAGAATAGTGAGTGCAGCTCTGGAGTATAATACAGGATGTAACTCAGGATCAGTAATGTAATGTATGTACACAGTGACTGCACCAGCAGAATAGTGAGTGCAGCTCTGGAGTATAATACAGGAGGTAACTCAGGATCAGTAATGTAATGTATGAACACAGTGACTGCACCAGCAGAATAGTGAGTGCAGCTCTGGAGTATAATACAGGAGGTAACTCAGGATCAGTATTGTAATGCATATACACAGTGACTGCACCAGCAGAATAGTGAGTGCAGCTCTGGAGTATAATACAGGAGGTAACTCAGGATCAGTAATGTAATGTATGTACACAGTGACTGTACCAGCAGAATAGTGAGTGCAGCTCTGGAGTATAATACAGGAGGTAACTCAGGATCAGTAATGTAATGTATGTACACAGTAACTGCACCAGTAGAATAGTGAGTGCAGCTCTGGAGTATATTACAGGATGTAACTCAGGATCAGTAATGTAATGTATGTACACAGTGACTGTACCAGCAGAATAGTGAGTGCAGCTCTGGAGTATAATACAGGAGGTAACTCAGGATCAGTAATGTAATGTATGTGCACAGTGAATAGTGAGTGCAGCTCTGGAGTATAATACAGGATGTAACTCAGGATCAGTAATGTAATGTATGTACACAGTGAGTGCACCAGCAGAATAGTGAGTGCAGCTCTGGAGTATAATACAGGATGTAACTCAGGATCAGTAATGTAATGTATGTACACAGTGAGTGCACCAGCAGAATAGTGAGTGCAGCTCTGGAGTATAATACAGGATGTAACTCAGGATCAGTAATGTAATGTATGTACACAGTGACTGCACCAGCAGAATAGTGAGTGCAGCTCTGGAGTATATAACACAGGAGGTAACTCAGGATTAGTAATGTAATGTATGTACACAGTGACTGCACGAGCAGAATAGTGAGTGCAGCTCTGGAGTATAATACAGGAGGTAACTCAGGATCAGTAATGTAATGTATGTACACAGTGACTGCACCAGCAGAATAGTGAGTGCAGCTCTGGAGTATAATACAGGATGTAACTCAGGATCAGTAATGTAATGTATGTACACAGTGACTGCACCAGCAGAATAGTGAGTGCAGCTCTGTAGTATAATACAGGATATAACTCAGGATCAGTAATGTAATGTATGTACACAGTGACTGCACGAGCAGAATAGTGAGTGCAGCTCTGGAGTATAATACAGGATGTAACTCAGGATCAGTAATGTAATGTATGTACACAGTGACTGCACCAGCAGAATAGTGAGTGCAGCTCTGTAGTATAATACAGGATGTACATTGGTCTTGTGTCCGGTCGGTCTTGGCTCCACGTTCGGTATGGTGTTTTCTCGGGGAGCCCGGCGTTCTCTTGTTCGTGCTGCTGTTGCTGCAGTGTAGTCGGTGAATCACTTATCTGATCATCAGGCGCGGGCAGCACGTTCCAGGAGTATAAATTTTCTGGGTGACTCAGAGTTGCACATTCGTACAGTATCTGCTGAGTAAATTCTACATTCTCCATATCCTAACACTAAAATCAATGAATTTAATTACTTTTATTAAAACGGAGAAGAGACGATGAGGAGAAGCTTCAAAGAAGAAGCAGAATTAAAGTGAAGGGAAGATGTTGTGGGGGAGGGGCGCCTCGTCTCATGGATCCTGGGGAGGGAGGGGGGCGCTTTATAAAAGAAATACTGGAAATTATTGTGATTGGGGCTTCTTCCATAACCACAGACTGGGATATCCCAGAACATGAGGAGGGCAGACATAAGATGGGTACGGCCAAACCTCAGCCCTCACAACCAACCGAAAAACTATGGAAAAGAGGTCACACCCATGTGCCAAGAGCCGCCCTCACACCTACTGGTTGGGATTGGCCCTGACACCAACTGTCTGGGACCCCCCTAACACCCACTGGCTGGGACCCCCCTGACACCCATTGGTTGGGACCCCCCTGACACCCAATGGCTGGGAGTGACCCTGACACCCAGTGGCTGGCATTGGCCCTGACGCCCACTGGTTGGGATTGGCCCTGACGCTCACTGGTTGGGATTGGCCCTGACGCTCACTGGTTGGGATTGGCCCTGACCCCCACTGGTTGGGATTGGCCCTGACCCCCACTGGTTGGGATTGGCCCTGACGCCCACTGGTTGGGATTGGCCCTGACACGCACTGGCTGGGATTGGCTCTGACGCCCACTGGCTGGGATTGGCCCTGACGCCCACTGGTTGGGATTGGCCCTGTCGCCCACTGGCTGGGATTGGCCCTGACGCCCACAGGCTGGGATTGGCCCTGACGCCCACTGGTTGGGATTGGCCCTGACGCCCACTGGTTGGGATTGGCCCTGACGCTCACTGGTTGGGATTGGCCCTGACGCCCACTGGCTGGGATTGGCCCTGACGCCTACAGGCTGGGATTGGCCCTGACGCCCACAGGCTGGGATTGGCCCTGACGCCCACAGGCTGGGATTGGCCCTGACGCCCACTGGTTGGGATTGGCCCTGAGGCTCACTGGCTGGGATTGGCCCTGACGCCCACTGGTTGGGATTGGCCCTGACGCCCACAGGCTGGGATTGGCCCTGACGCCCACTGGTTGGGATTGGCCCTGACACGCACTGGCTGGGATTGGCCCTGACGCCCACAGGCTGGGATTGGCCCTGACACCCACTGGTTGGGATTGGCCCTGACACCTAGTGGCTGGTAGCAGCCCAGACACCCAGCTCCACCAGTGCAGTTGGCCGTCTTCTCTGCTCACACTTGTAGCTGGCTGGACCTGCCCCTAGTTGGATCATAGGATGGTTAACGATGCCCCAACACCCTCCCTATAACTGTCCTCACCAAAGGATGGGATTTTCCATCCCATCCCCACACATTGGTGTCCCTGCCATACCAGCCATGATCCAAACCACCCATAATGAATCCCCAGTTCTGTGTGGCTCTTACTGCCGATGACGGCTGAATGTTCATGTCCCTGTGTCGCGATGGCTGGTGTGACGCTTCCTGTGCCATGTGGTGTCTATTGCAGGATGAACCTGATGCAAGTGGACTCAGTACAGCGGTGGATGGACGACCTCCTGCTGATGACGGAGTGTGAGTGTATGTGCATTCTCCAGTCCAAGCCCATCAGTGTGGACGACGACTCGCAGACGGACCTGATGTTCACCTCACAGGACAGCACCCAGAGCAGCCTCGAGATGCTACTGCGGAGAGCCTGGATCATCAGCACCGAGCTCACCAAGATAGTGCAGAAGCTGGAGAGGAACCGCTGGAAACGGATCCATTGTATGAGCATCAGAACCAACTGCCACGTCTGCTCCATGATAAAGGAGTACAACACCTTCTCCAGAACGTCAACAGACCAGATGCAGGAGGTAAGCTGGAAAGTGTCCAGACCACCATTACAGGGGCGCGCAGTGCCTATCATGTCCACATCAGCATGGCCGATATAGTGCTCCTGTGCGGTGTCCAAGGAATCAATCACTCCGCACAACTCCATGTAGGGTCCACAGGGGTCCTGTAACCTTTCCAGCAGAGGCGGCCAAGAGCTGCCTCCAGGGGTCCGGTCTACATCACACCCTGCACCCCAGTCACTCGGCCACACACGGCGTCATTGCAGGAGTTGAGCACACACACAGCGTCATTGCGGGAGTCGAGCACACACACAGCGTCATTGCAGGAGCCGAGCACACACACAGCGTCATTGCGGGAGTCGAGCACACACACAGCGTCATTGCAGGAGCCGAGCACACACACAGCATCATTGCGGGAGTCGAGCACACACACAGCGTCATAGCAAGAGCCAAGCACACACACAGCGTCATTTCATGAGCCAAGCACACACACGACGTCATTTCATGAGCCGAGCACACACACAGCGTCATTGCGGGAGTCGAGCACACACACAGCGTCATTGCAGGAGTTGAGCACACACAGCGTCATTGCGGGAGTCGAGCACACACACAGCGTCATTGCAGGATCCGAGCACACACACAGCGTCATTGCGGGAGTCGAGCACACACACAGCGTCATAGCAAGAGCCAAGCACACACACAGCGTCATTTCATGAGCCAAGCACACACACGACGTCATTTCATGAGCCGAGCACACACACAGCGTCATTGCGGGAGTCGAGCACACACACAGCGTCATAGCAAGAGCCAAGCACACACACAGCGTCATTTCATGAGCCGAGCACACACACGGCGTCATTTCAGGAGCCAAGCACACACACGACGTCATTTCAGGAGCCGAGCACACACACGGCGTCTTTGCAGGAGCCGAGCAAACACACACAGCATCATTTCAGTAGCCGAGTACACAAACCGTGTCATTGCAGGAGCCGAGCATACACACAGCGTCTTTGCAGGAGCTGAGCACACACACAGCGTCTTTGCAGGAGTTGATCACACACACGGCGTCATTTCAGGAGCCGAGCACACACACGGCGTCATTTCAGGAGCCGAGCACACACACGGCGTCATTTCAGGAGCCGAGCACACACACGGTGTCTTTGCAGGAGCCGAGCACACACACGGCGTCATTGCAGGAGCTGAGCAAACACACACAGCGTCTTTGCAGGAGTTGATCACACACACGGCGTCATTTCAGGAGCCGAGCACACACACGGCGTCATTTCAGGAGCCGAGCATACACACGGCATCATTTCAGGAGACGAGCACACACACGGCGTCATTTCAGGAGCCGAGCACACACGGCGTAATTTCAGGAGCCGAGCACACACACAGCGTCATTTCAGGAGCCGAGAACACACACGGCGTCATTTCAGGAGACGAGCACACACACGGCGTCATTTCAGGAGACGAGAACACACACGGCGTCATTTCAGGAGCCGAGAACACACACGGCGTCATTTCAGGAGACGAGAACACACACGGCATCATTTCAGGAGACAAGGACACACACGGCGTCATTTCAGGAGCCGAGCACACACGGCGTCATTTCAAGAGCCGAGCACACACACGGCGTCATTTCAGGAGCCGAGCACACACACGGCGTCATTTCAGGAGCCGAGCACACACACGGCGTCATTTCAGGAGCCGAGCACACACACGGCTTCATTTCAGGAGCCGAGCACACACGGCGTCATTTCAGGAGACGAGCACACACACGGCGTCATTTCTGGAGCCGAGCACACACACGGCATCATTTCAGGAGCCGAGCACACACACGGCGTCATTTCAGGAGCCGAGCACACACACGGCGTCATTTCAGGAGCCGAGCACACACACGGCGTCATTTCAGGAGCCGAGCACACACACGGCGTCATTTCAGGAGTCGAGCACACACACAGTGTCTTTGCAGGAGCCGAGCACACACAGCTTCATTGCAGGAGCCGAGCACACACACAGCGTCATTGCAGGAGTCGAGCAAACACACAGTGTCTTTGCAGGAGTCAAGCAAACACACAAAGCGTCATTGCAGGAGTCGAGCACACACACAGTGTCTTTGCAGGAGTCGAGCACACACACAGCGTCATTGCAGGAGTCGAGCAAACACACACAGCGTCATTTCAGGAGCCGAGCACATACACAGTGTCTTTGCAGGAGTCGAGCAAACACACACAGCGTCATTTCAGGAGTCGAGCACACACACAGTGTCTTTGCAGGAGTCGAGCAAACACACACAGCGTCATTTCAGGAGTCGAGCACACACACAGCGTCATTGCAGGAGTCGAGCACACACACAGCGTCATTGCAGGAGTCGAACACACAGCGTCATTGCAGGAGTCGAGCACACAGCGTCATTGCAGGAGTCGAGCACACACACAGCGTCATTGTAAGAGCCGAGCACACACACAGCGTCTTTGCAGGAGCCGAGCACACACACAGCGTTTTTGCAGGAGCCGAGCTCACACACAACATCTTTGCAGGAGCCGAGCACACACACAGTGTCTTTGCAGGAGCCGAGCTCACACACAACGTGTTAGCAGGAGCCGAGCACACACACCGCCTCATTGCAGGAGTCGAGCACACACACCGCATCATTGCAGGAGTCGAGCACACACACAGCGTCTTTGCCGGAGACGAGCACACACACAGCGACATTGCAGGAGTCGAGCACACACACAGTGTCATTGCAGGAGTCGAGCACACACACAGCGTCATTGCTGGAGTCGAGCACACAGTGTCATTGCAGGAGTCGAGCACACACACAGTGTCATTGCAGGAGCCGAACACACACACAGTGTCATTGCAGGAGTCGAGCACACACAAAGCGTCATTGCAGGAGTCGAGCACACACACAGTGTCATTGCAGGAGTCGAGCACACACATAGTGTCATTGCAGGAGCCGAGCACACACACAGCATCTTTGCAGGAGCCGAGCACACACAGCGTCATTGCAGGAGTCGAGCACACAGCGTCATTGCAGGAGTCGAGCACACATACAGCCTCATTGCAAGAGCCGAGCACACACACAGCGTCTTTGCAGGAGCCGAGCACACACACAGCGTCTTTGCAGGAGCAGAGCACACACAGAGCGTCTTAGCAGGAACCAAGCACACACACCGCCTCATTGCAGGGGTCGAGCACACACACCGCGTCATTGCAGGAGTTGAGCACACACACAGCGTCTTTGCATGAGCCGAGCACACACACAGCGTCATTGCAGGAGTTGAGCACACACACAGCGTCTTTGCAGGAGCCGAGCACACACACAGCGTCTTTGCAGGAGCCGAGCACACACACAGCGTCTTATCAGGAGTCGAGCACACACACCGCGTCATTGCAGGAGTCGAGCACACACACCGCGTCATTGCAGGAGTCGAGCACACACACAGCGTCATTGCAGGAGCCGAGCACACACACAGTGTCATTGCAGGAGTCGAGCACACACACAGCGTCATTGCTGGAGTCGAGCACACAGTGTCATTGCAGGAGTCAAGCACACACACAGTGTCATTGCAGGAGTCGAGCACACACACAGCGTCATTGCTGGAGTCGAGCACACAGTGTCATTGCAGGAGTCGAGCACACACACAGTGTCATTGCAGGAGCCGAGCACACACACAGCGTCATTGCAGGAGTCGAGTACACACACATTGTCATTGCAGGAGTCGAGCACACAGCGTCTTTGCAGGAGCCGAGCACACACACAGCGTCTTTGCAGGAGCCGAGCACACACACAGCGTCATTGCAGGAGCCGAGCACACACACAGCATCTTTGCAGGAGTCGAGCACACACACAGCGTCATTGCATGAGCCGAGCACACACACAGCGTCATTGAAGGATCCGAGCACACACACAGCGTCATTGCAGGATCCGAGCACACACACAGTGTCATTGCAGGAGCCGAGCACACACACAGCGTCATTGCAGGAGCCGAGCACACACACAGCGTCTTTGCAGGAGTCGAGCACACACACGGCGCCATTGCACGTGCTGAGCACACACTCAGCGTCATTGCAGGAGCCGAGCACACACACAGCGTCTTTGCAGGAGCCAAGCACACACACGACGTCATTGCAGGAGCCGAGCACACACACGGCGTCATTGCAGGCACTCTCTCATTCCTGTGTGTTATTGCAGTGGAAAACTACTAAGGTTCAATAAAATTGGCAATTATTATATTCATTAAAAATCCAAAGTACAAAAATGTAAAAAAAAAATACACACATGTAGTCTGTAACGTGCTACAAACCGTCCATGGGTTCTTAATCATAACTGGGGATCCTGTGTGCAGCGAAGGAGGGATGAGAGCACTCCTGCACGGACACTGTGTGCACTGAGCTGCTGCACGGACACTGTGTGCGCTCAGCTGCTGCACGGACACTGTGTGCACTCAGCTGCTGCACGGACACTGTGTGCACTGAGCTGCTGCACGGACACTGTGTGCACTGAGCTGCTGCACGGACACTGTGTGCGCTGAGCTGCTGCACGGACACTGTGTGCGCTCAGCTGCTGCACGGACACTGTGTGCACTCAGCTGCTGCACGGACACTGTGTGCACTGAGCTGCTGCACGGACACTGTGTGCACTGAGCTGCTGCACGGACACTGTGTGCGCTGAGCTGCTGCACGGACACTGTGTGCGCTGAGCTGCTGCACGGACACTGTGTGCGCTCAGCTGCTGCATGGACACTGTGTGCACTCAGCTGCTGCACGGACACTGTGTGCACTGAGCTGCTGCACGGACACTGTGTGCACTGAGCTGCTGCACAGACACTGTGTGCACTGAGCTGCTGCACGGACACTGTGTGCACTGAGGTGCTGCGGTGTCAATGCGGATGAACAGGGCCAAAATCGTGTCTTCTGCCTGAATTATTTTCCAACCTCGTCTGTGATAATCCAGCAATGATGAGCCTGGTTCTATCACCGCATCCATCCTCACCAGGATCAGGATTATACTGCTCGTGTCCATTGTTTTGTCAGTGAGGCTCCAGCTTACAACAGAACTTCAGAGAATCAGAGAAAGGGTTATTCCAAAAAAAAACAAGTTACACCCTACCTGTAAGACAGGTGATCTCTTGCTGATCACTCCCGAAATCCGGGCTCTGCAGCCTTATTCTGAATGAAGCAGAGGTGCGCATGCTCGACCCCCACCCCATTATTTGTCAATAGGAGTGCCAGAAAAAGCCGAGCATACGCACTTCTGCCCCATTTAGCACTAGGTCACAGAGCCCCTATCACATGGGGAGAATTCCTCTCTTCCGCTTCTCATCTTCTCTCCTCACCTCTGCTCCTCTCCTCCTTTCTTCTGCTTTGCCTCTATTCCTCTTCTCTTCTCCACCGCTCCTCCTCTCCTTCTCATCTTCTTCTCTCCTCACCTCCTCTCTTCCGCTCCGCCTCTATTCCTGTTCTCCTCTCCTCTGCTCCTTCTCTCCTCCATTCCTCTCCTTCTCCCCTCCTCCTCCGCTCCTCCTCTCTTCCACTCTTCCTCTCTTCCATTCCTCCACTCCTTGTCTCCTCCACTCATCCTCTCCTCCGCTTTTCATCTTCTCCTCTCCTCCCCTTGTCTCCTCTCCTCCCCTCTGCTCCTCTCTTCTGCTCCACCTCTATTCCTCTTCTCCTTTCCACCGCTCCTTCTCTCCTCTGCTCCTCCTCTCCTCTGCTTTTCATGTTCTCCTTTCCTCCCCTCCTTTTGTCCTCTCCTCTGCTCCTTCTCTCTTCCTCTCATCTGCTCCTCCTCTCCTCTGCGCCTTCTCCTCTGCTCCTTCTCCTCTGCTCCTCCTCTCATCTGCTCCTCCTCTCCTCTGCTCCTTCTCCTCACCTCCACTCTTCTCTTCCTCTTCTCTGTGCCTCCTTTCCTCTGCTCCTTCTCCTCTCTTTTACTTTTTTCTTCCTCTCCTCTGTGCCTCCTTTCCTCTGCTCCTTCTCCTCTCTTTTACTCTTTTCTTTCCTCTCCTCTGCTCCTTCTCCTCTCTTCCTCTCCTCTGTTCCTCCTCTCCTCTGCTCCTCCTCTTGTCCTCTCCTCTGTTCCTCCTCCTTTTGTCCTCTCCTCTTCTCTGCTGCTCCTTTTGTCCTCTCCTCCTCTTCTCTGCTCCTCCTCTCCTTTCCACCTCTCCTCTGCTTCTCCTCCTCTCCTCTGCTCCTCCTCTCCTCTGTGTCACGCAAGGTGTGGGAAAGACTTAGTGCAACACAGAGGGAAGAGGGAAAGGGAGCCCAGACTCAAGGGGAAGGGGAGACCTCCTAGTCTGGTCTAGTGTCACACTATCTCAGCTACTGTCCCTATATTGGCTCTTCACGCCGTACGCGTGCCTCGCCCTTACTTTCCCTGGCGTATGGCTAAGGCTAGGGAAGGGGGAAAATGAGCACTAGTCGATCCCCACTAAACTCTAGAGACAACAAGGGTAGACAAACAGGGGGAGATTGCTTAGCTTTAGATGACTCCAGACAAATGCGCACACGGCCTCAAGCTCCAGAGAGGACGAAGTACTTCTCTTGCTAAAGCCTCACAAGTAGTAATGAATATCGCCGGCACCTCCCTCTCAGACACACCAGGTATTTATACACCCAGGCCAGGGACCTAATTAGCCAGAGGGAGGTAGCTGCTGGGTTCTAGAGAGTGCCTCTAAGAAGATGTCTACAATGCCAAATGTAGAGATCTCCTGCAACCAACTCCATTGCGACTGTCTGTCACCTCTGACACACCCGTGACACTCTGCTCCTTCTCCTCTCCTCTGCTCCTCCTCTCCTCTGCTCCTTCTCCTCTCCTTTGTTCCTCCTCTCCTCTGCTCCTTCCCCTCTCCTCTGTTCCTCCTCTCTTCTGCTCCTCCTCTCCTGTGCTCCTTCTCCTCTCCTCCTCCTCTCCTGTGCTCCTTCTCCTCTGCTCCTTCCCCTCTCCACTGTTCCTCCTCTCCTCTGCTCCTTCTCCTCTCCTCCTCCTCGCCTCTGCTCCTTCTCCTCTGTTCCTCCTCTCCTCTGCTCCTTCTCCTCTCCTCCTCCTTGCCTCTGCTCCTTCTCCTCTCCTCCTCCTCGCCTCTGCTCCTTCTCCTCTCCTCCTCCTCTCCTCTTCTCCTCCTCGCCTCTGCTCCTTCTCCTCTGTTCCTCCTTTCCTCTCTTCCTCCTCTCCTCTTTCTCCTCTGCTCCTTCTCCACTGCTCCTTCTCCTCTGCTCCTCCTCTCCTCTGCTCCTCCTCTCCTCTGCTCCTTCTCCTCTCCTCCTCTGCTCCTTCTCATCTCCTCTGTTCCTCCTCTCTTCTGCTCCTCCTCTCCTGTGCTCCTTCTCCTCTCCTCCTCTTCTCCTGTGCTCCTTCTCCTCTGCTCCTTCCCCTCTCCACTGTTCCTCCTCTCCTCTGCTCCTTCTCCTCTCCTCGCCTCTGCTCCTTCTCCTCTCCTCTGCTCCTTCTCCTCTCCTCCTCCTCTCCTCTGCTCCTCCTCGCCTCTGCTCCTTCTCCTCTGTTCCTCCTCTCCTCTGCTCCTTCTCCTCTGCTCCTTCTCCTCTCCTCTGCTCCTCCTCTCCTCTGCTCCTTCTCCTCCTCTGCTCCTTCTCCTCTCCTCTGCTCCTTCTCCTCTGCTCCTCCTCTCCTCTTCTCCTCCTCGCCTCTGTCCTTCTTCTCTGTTCCTCCTCTCCTCTGCTGCTCCTTCTCCTCTCCTCCTCTGCTTCTTCTCCTCTCCTCTGCTCCTTCTTCTCTCCTCCTCTGCTCCTCCTCTCCTCTCCTCCTCTGCTCCTCCTCTCCTCTGCTCCTTCTCCTCTGCTCCTCCTCTCCTCTGCTCCTCCTCTCCTCTGCTCCTTCTCCTCTCCTCCTCTGCTCCTCCTCTCCTCTGCTCCTTCTCTCCTCTGCTCCTCCTCTTCTCTGCTCCTCCTCTTCTCTGCTCCTCCTCTCCTCTGCTCCTTCTCCTCTCCTCCTCGCCTCTGCTTCTCCTCTGTTCCTCCTCTCCTCTGTTCCTCCTCTCCTCTGCTCCTCCTCTCCTCTGCTCCTCCTCTCCTCTGCTCCTTCTCCTCTCCTCCTCTGCTCCTTCTCCTCTCCTCCTCTGCTCCTTCTCCTCTCCTCCTTCTCCTCCTCTGCTCCTCCTCTCCTCTGCTCCTTCTCCTCTCCTCCTCTGCTCCTCCTCACCTCTGCTCCTCTCCTCCTCTGCTCCTCCTCGCCTCTGCTCTTTCTCCTCTGTTCCTCCTCTCCTTTGCTCCTCCTCTCCTCTGCTCCTTCTCCTCTCCTCCTCTGCTCCTTCTCCTCTCCTCCTCTGCTCCTTCTCCTCTCCTCTGCTCCTTCTCCTCTGCTCCTCCCCTCCTCTGCTCCTTCTCCTCTGCTCCTCCTCTCCTCTGCTCCTTCTCCTCCTCTCCTCTGCTCCTCCTCGCCTCTGCTCCTTCTTCTCTGTTCCTCCTCTCCTCTGCTCCTCCTCTCCTCTGCTCCATCTCCTCTCCTCCACTGCTCCTTCTCCTCTCCTCCTCTGCTCCTCCTCGCCTCTGCTCCTTCTCCTCTGCTCCTCCTCGCCTCTGCTCCTTCTCCTCTGCTCCTCCTCGCCTCTGCTCCTTCTCCTCTGCTCCTTCTCCTCTGCTCCTCCTCTCCTCTGCTCCTCCTCTCCTCTGCTCCTTCTCCTCTCCTCCTCTGCTCCTCCTTGCCTCTGCTCCTTCTCCTCTGTTCCTCCTCTCCTCTGCTCCTCCTCTCCTCTGCTCCTTCTCCTCTCCTCCTCTGCTCCTCCTCGCCTCTGCTCCTTCTCCTCTGCTCCTCCTCTCCTCTTCCTCTCCTCTCCTCTGCTCCTTCTCCTCTCCTCCTCTACTCCTCCTCGCCTCTGCTCCTTCTCCTCTGTTCCTCCTCTCCTCTGCTCCTTCTCCTCTGCTCCTTCTCCTCTGCTCCTCCTTGCCTCTGCTCCTTCTCCTCTGCTCCTTCTCCTCTGCTCCTCCTCTCCTCTGCTCCTCCTCTCCTCTGCTCCTTCTCCTCTCCTCCTCTGCTCCTCCTTGCCTCTGCTCCTTCTCCTCTGTTCCTCCTCTCCTCTGCTCCTCCTCTCCTCTGCTCCTTCTCCTCTCCTCCTCTGCTCCTCCTCGCCTCTGCTCCTTCTCCTCTGCTCCTCCTCTCCTCTGCTCCTCCTCTCCTCTGCTCCTTCTCCTCTCCTCCTCTGCTCCTCCTCACCTCTGCTCCTTCTCCTCTGTTCCTCCTCTCCTCCTTCTCCTCTGCTCCTTCTCCTCTGCTCCTCCTTGCCTCTGCTCCTTCTCCTCTGCTCCTCCTCTCCTCTGCTCCTCCTCTCCTCTGCTCCTTCTCCTCTCCTCCTCTGCTCCTCCTCACCTCTGCTCCTTCTCCTCTGTTCCTCCTCTCCTCCTTCTCCTCTGCTCCTTCTCCTCTGCTCCTCCTTGCCTCTGCTCCTTCTCCTCTGCTCCTCCTCTCCTCTGCTCCTCCTCTCCTCTGCTCCTTCTCCTCTCCTCCTCTGCTCCTCCTCTCCTCTGCTCCTTCTCCTCTCCTCCTCTGCTCCTCCTCTCCTCTGCTCCTTCTCCTCTGCTCCTCTTCTCCTCTGCTCCTCCTCTCCTCCTCTGCTTCTTCTCCTCTGCTCCTTCTCCTCTGCTCCTCCTCTCCTCTGCTCCTCCTCTCCTCTGCTCCTTCTCCTCTGCTCCTCCTTGCCTCTGCTCCTTCTCCTCTGTTCCTCCTCTCCTCTGCTCCTCCTCTCCTCTGCTCCTTCTCCTCTCCTCCTCTGCTCCTCCTCGCCTCTGCTCCTTCTCCTCTGCTCCTCCTCTCCTCTGCTCCTCCTCTCCTCTCCTCTGCTCCTTCTCCTCTCCTCCTCTGCTCCTCCTCGCCTCTGCTCCTTCTCCTCTGTTCCTCCTCTCCTCTGCTCCTTCTCCTCTGCTCCTTCTCCTCTGCTCCTCCTTGCCTCTGCTCCTTCTCTTCTGCTCCTTCTCCTCTGCTCCTCCTCTCCTCTGCTCCTCCTCTCCTCTGCTCCTTCTCCTCCTCTCCTCTGCTCCTCTTTTCCTCTGCTCCTTCTCCTCCTCTCCTCTGCTCCTCCTCTCCTCTGCTCCTTCTCCTCTGCTCCTTCTCCTCTGCTCCTTCTCCTCTGCTCCTCCACGCCTCTGCTCCTTCTCTGCTCCTCTTCTCCTCCTCTCCTCTGCTCCTTCTCCTCTGCTCCTCCTCTCCTCTGCTCCTTCTCCTCCTCTGCTCCTCTCCTCCTCTGCTCCTTCTCCTCTCCTCCTCTGCTCCTTCTCCTCTGCTCCTTCTCCTCTGCTCCTCTTCTACTCTGCTCCTCCTCTCGTCTGCTCCTTCTCCTCTCCTCCTCCTCTCCTCTGCTCCTTCTCCTCTGCTCCTCTCCTCCTCTGCTCCTCCTCTCCTCTGGTCCTTCTCCTCTGCTCCTCCTCTCCTCTGCTCCTTCTCCTCTCCTCCTCTGCTCCTCTCCTCCTCTGCTCCTCCTCGCCTCTGCTCCTTCTCCTCTGCTCCTCTTCTCCTCTGCTCCTCTTCTCCTCTGCTCCTCTCCTCCTCTGCTCCTTCTCCTCTGCTCCTTCTCCTCTGCTCCTCCTCTCCTCTGCTCCTTCTCCTCTCCTCCTCTGCTCCTCCTCTCCTCTGCTCCTTTTCCTCTCCTCTGCTCCTTCTCCTCTGCTCCTCTCCTCCTCCTCTCCTCCTCTGCTCCTTCTCCTCTGCTCCTCCTCTCCTCGCCTCTGCTCCTTCTCCTCTGCTCCTCTCCTCCTCTGCTCCTTCTCCTCTGCTCCTTCTCCTCTGTTCCCCCTCTCCTCTGCTCCTCCTCGCCTCTGCTCCTTCTCCTCTGCTCCCCCTCGCCTCTGCTCCTTCTCCTCTGCTCCTTCTCCTCTGCTCCTCCTTGCCTCTGCTCCTTCTCCTCTGCTCCTTCTCCTCTGCTCCTCCTCTCCTCTGCTCCTCCTCTCCTCTGCTCCTTCTCCTCTCCTCCTCTGCTCCTCCTTGCCTCTGCTCCTTCTCCTCTGTTCCTCCTCTCCTCTGCTCCTCCTCTCCTCTGCTCCTTCTCCTCTCCTCCTCTGCTCCTCCTCGCCTCTGCTCCTTCTCCTCTGCTCCTCCTCTCCTCTGCTCCTCCTCTCCTCTCCTCTGCTCCTTCTCCTCTCCTCCTCTACTCCTCCTCGCCTCTGCTCCTTCTCCTCTGTTCCTCCTCTCCTCTGCTCCTTCTCCTCTGCTCCTTCTCCTCTGCTCCTCCTTGCCTCTGCTCCTTCTCCTCTGCTCCTTCTCCTCTGCTCCTCCTCTCCTCTGCTCCTCCTCTCCTCTGCTCCTTCTCCTCTCCTCCTCTGCTCCTCCTTGCCTCTGCTCCTTCTCCTCTGTTCCTCCTCTCCTCTGCTCCTCCTCTCCTCTGCTCCTTCTCCTCTCCTCCTCTGCTCCTCCTCGCCTCTGCTCCTTCTCCTCTGCTCCTCCTCTCCTCTGCTCCTTCTCCTCTCCTCCTCTGCTCCTCCTCACCTCTGCTCCTTCTCCTCTGTTCCTCCTCTCCTCTGCTCCTTCTCCTCTGCTCCTTCTCCTCTGCTCCTCCTTGCCTCTGCTTCTTCTCCTCTGCTCCTTCTCCTCTGCTCCTCCTCTCCTCTGCTCCTCCTCTCCTCTGCTCCTTCTCCTCTCCTCCTCTGCTCCTCCTCTCCTCTGCTCCTTCTCCTCTCCTCCTCTGCTCCTCCTCTCCTCTGCTCCTTCTCCTCTGCTCCTCTTCTCCTCTGCTCCTCCTCTCCTCCTCTGCTCCTTCTCCTCTCCTCCTCTGCTCCTCCTCTCCTCTGCTCCTTCTCCTCTGCTCCTCTCCTCCTCTGCTCCTCCTCTCCTCTGCTCCTTCTCCTCTGCTACTCCTCTCCTCTGCTCCTTCTCCTCTCCTCCTCTGCTCCTCTCCTCCTCTGCTCCTCCTCGCCTCTGCTCCTTCTCCTCTGCTCCTCTTCTCCTCTGCTCCTCTCCTCCTCTGCTCCTTCTCCTCTGCTCCTTCTCCTCTGCTCCTCCTCTCCTCTGCTCCTTCTCCTCTCCTCTTCTGCTCCTCCTCTCCTCTGCTCCTTCTCCTCTCCTCCTTCTCCTCTGCTCCTCTCCTCCTCTGCTCCTCCTCTGCTCCTTCTCCTCTGCTCCTCCTCTCCTCTGCTCCTCCTCTCCTCTGCTCCTTCTCCTCTGCTCCTCCTTGCCTCTGCTCCTTCTCCTCTGTTCCTCCTCTCCTCTGCTCCTCCTCTCCTCTGCTCCTTCTCCTCTCCTCCTCTGCTCCTCCTCGCCTCTGCTCCTTCTCCTCTGCTCCTCCTCTCCTCTGCTCCTCCTCTCCTCTCCTCTGCTCCTTCTCCTCTCCTCCTCTGCTCCTCCTCGCCTCTGCTCCTTCACCTCTTTTCCTCCTCTCCTCTGCTCCTTCTCCTCTGCTCCTCCTTGCCTCTGCTCCTTCTCTTCTGCTCCTTCTCCTCTGCTCCTCCTCTCCTCTGCTCCTCCTCTCCTCTGCTCCTTCTCCTCTGCTCCTTCTCCTCTGCTCCTCTTCTCCTCTGCTCCTTCTCCTCCTCTCCTCTGCTCCTCCTCTCCTCTGCTCCTTCTCCTCTGCTCCTTCTCCTCTGCTCCTCCTCGCCTCTGCTCCTTCTCTGCTCCTCTTCTCCTCTGCTCCTCCTCTCCTCTGCTCCTTCTCCTCTGCTCCTCCTCTCCTCTGCTCCTTCTCCTCCTCTGCTCCTCTCCTCCTCTGCTCCTTCTCCTCTCCTCCTCTGCTCCTCTCCTCCTCTGCTCCTTCTCTTCTGCTCCTTCTCCTCTGCTCCTTCTTCTCTGTTCCTCCTCTCCTCTGCTCCTTCTCCTCTGTTCCTCCTCTCCTCTGCTCCTTCTCCTCTGTTCCTCCTCTCCTCTGCTCCTTCTCCTCTGCTCCTCTCCTCCTCTGCTCCTTCTCCTCTGCTCCTCCTCTCCTCGCCTCTGCTCCTTCTCCTCTGCTCCTCTCCTCGCCTCTGCTCCTTCTCCTCTGCTCCTCTCCTCCTCTGCTCCTTCTCCTCTGCTCCTTCTCCTCTGCTCCTCTTCTCCTCTGCTCCTCCTCTCGTCTGCTCCTTCTCCTCTCCTCCTCTGCTCCTCCTCTCCTCTGCTCCTTCTCCTCTGCTCCTCTCCTCCTCTGCTCCTCCTCTCCTCTGCTCCTTCTCCTCTGCTCCTCCTCTCCTCTGCTCCTTCTCCTCTCCTCCTCTGCTCCTTCTCCTCCTCTCCTCTGCTCCTTCTCCTCTGCTCCTCCTCGCCTCTGCTCCTTCTCCTCTGCTCCTCTTCTCCTCTGCTCCTCTTCTCCTCTGCTCCTCTCCTCCTCTGCTCCTTCTCCTCTGCTCCTCCTCTCCTCTGCTCCTTCTCCTCTCCTCCTCTGCTCCTCCTCTCCTCTGCTCCTTCTCCTCTCCTCTGCTCCTTCTCCTCTGCTCCTCTCCTCCTCCTCTCCTCCTCTGCTCCTCCTCTCCTCACCTCTGCTCCTTCTCCTCTGCTCCTCTCCTCCTCTGCTCCTTCTCCTCTGCTCCTTCTCCTCTGCTCCTCCTCTCCTCTGCTCCTTCTCCTCTCCTCCTCTGCTCCTCCTCGCCTCTGCTCCTTCTCCTCTGCTCCTTCTCCTCTGCTCCTCTTCTCCTCTGCTCCTCCTCTCGTCTGCTCCTTCTCCTCTGCTCCTCCTCTCCTCTGCTCCTTCTCCTCTCCTCCTCTGCTCCTCTCCTCCTCTGCTCCTTCTCTTCTGCTCCTTCTCCTCTGCTCCTTCTCCTCTGTTCCTCCTCTCCTCTGCTCCTTCTCCTCTGTTCCTCCTCTCCTCTGCTCCTTCTCCTCTGTTCCTCCTCTCCTCTGCTCCTTCTCCTCTGCTCCTCTCCTCCTCTGCTCCTTCTCCTCTGCTCCTCCTCTCCTCGCCTCTGCTCCTTCTGCTCTGCTCCTCTCCTCGCCTCTGCTCCTTCTCCTCTGCTCCTCTCCTCCTCTGCTCCTTCTCCTCTGCTCCTTCTCCTCTCCTCCTCTGCTCCTCTCTTCCTTCCTGTTATTGGGTGAGCTACCTTGATATAGTAGACAATGACAATTCAGGAGACCTTTATTATGACCAGCATTTATAGACGCCTGTGTATACAAACACGTTAACAAAAAGGATGGACCTCATTTTATATTTTTGCGCCCAAAAATGGAACCTAGAACATCGCTTTAACTTGCTGTAGTTTGTGTAGTAGTAAATCTGTCAGACAGTAAAATGGAAAGAAGACGCAGATCCGTCGTGTTATAGATTGGTAATAATATAATAGATAGGTGACGCGTCGTCATCGTCGTGTGTATAATGTCATTACGGGATCATCATCATCGGAGGACAGAACAGACAAAACCTCCAGCCCTGGACACGTCTGACGTCCTATTACACGATGATGAGGATGATGAAGGTAATTTTCGTGTCCTCTCTTGGGCTCTCGGTCCTTTTAGCTCTTCTTCTTTTATTTTCTTTCCCATCTAAACTTTTGTACCATTTGCTGAGACCTCGAGCAGAGAGAACATAGCGCCGCCGTGATTTTCCGTATCGCCTCGACAGGACTCGATTTGCATTCAGGGCGTCGGGGCGCTGGCGGCCGTTAGTTAATTGTAGGGATCTCGCGGCAGAAGATTGTTTATTGTGATAATTGAATGACTTTGGATAGTTACAATGTTTCCTCTTAGAAACGTAAAATAGAAGCTGCATTATCTACTTGTAATTTCCAGAGGTCGGATCCATCACATTCGCTGCGTAGATTCTCCTCGCCGCCTCTCCACTCTCCCGCACTTATCCCGGTAATAGTTGCTTGGGATCGACATAAATTATGGGAAAAAATAATGTGTTATCAGGTTCAGAACAGCGTAATAACTTTTAATGAAGTCGTTTTAGAGGAAAGTGAGCACAATCACATCGCGGCAGATGAAAAATATGTTTTCCGGATGTGGACGATTGACTCGCTGGGTGCGTAATGTGAATGTTCTGCTGACACCGTCAAGTATTTATAGATCCGCTGATATTTATGGTCAGACAGGACATCGGGCTTAATGTTTATGCATCTTAGCAGCATTATCCGCCCTGCCGGCCCTTTAAATCAGGCCGATAACAAATGTCCCTTTTATTCGTCCGCAGTATGAAACTTTATTAATGGAGAAATGTTCCGAACTTACAGAAATCACCGAAAGGTAAGAACAAGTCACAGGAACGTGCAGATTTACTGAATTTAGGTGAGACCGCCCGAAAAAAAAACCTCAGCTGGATGTGACGCCCGTGTCCGGACTCCTCGCCACCTCTTCACTGGCTTTCGCCTAAATTTCGCCGCGGTTTGGCAAACTTGTCCTATTTTATCCCTCATCGTAAAACACTCTCTCTGCAACACTGTAATAAACACATAATGGACAGGACTGGACGCCGTGCGGTAAAACGTCGGCTTACACTCTCTGAGCACCAACGCAGTAGTGAATCTGCCCCAATATTCCTGTGAGGGGCGCCACGTCCGGCTGAACAGAGAAATGTTACTGCTGTGTGTGCGCTTCATTGCGTCACTGTCCCGTAGCTTTACTATTGGGGTGCACTCACATATATGGGGGGGCAACTTACTTACGTAAAATTAGTGTCGTTCTCATCTCTGGACGGAGAATTGTAGAAAGCCAAGTTCTGCCACCAAAACCGTCCATGACGATGATCGCAGAGGCTGCCGCCGCGTCTGAAGTCACTCCGGTGTCTCTAGGCCCCTTCGCATGTCCTGGACGGGCCGTCCGCCTTCTTTCCTCGAATGCCTCACCCACCCATTATAAGCTATGGGCGGCTCACATGTCTGGGATGACCAGGGTTCGCATGTCGTGGACGGGCCGTCCGCCTTCTTTTCTCGAATGCCTCACCCACCCATTATAAGCTATGGGGCGGCTCACATGTCTGGGATGACCAGGGTTCGCATGTCGTGGACGGGCCGTCCGCCTTCTTTTCTCAAATGCCTCACCCACCCATTATAAGCTATGGGGCGGCTCACATGTCTGGGATGACCAGGGTTCGCATGTCGTGGACGGGCCGTCCGCCTTCTTTCCTCGAATGCCTCACCCACCCATTATAAGCTATGGGCGGCTCACATGTCTGGGATGACCAGGGTTCGCATGTCGTGGACGGGCCGTCCGCCTTCTTTTCTCGAATGCCTCACCCACCCATTATAAGCTATGGGGCGGCTCACATGTCTGGGATGACCAGGGTTCGCATGTCGTGGACGGGCCGTCCGCCTTCTTTCCTCGAATGCCTCACCCACCCATTATAAGCTATGGGGCGGCTCACATGTCTGGGATGACCAGGGTTCGCATGTCCTGGACGGGCCGTCCGCCTTCTTTTCTCTAATGCCTCACCCACCCATTATAAGCTATGGGGCGGCTCACATGTCTGGGATGACCAGGGTTCGCATGTCGTGGACGGGCCGTCCGCCTTCTTTTCTCTAATGCCTCACCCACCCATTATAAGCTATGGGGCGGCTCACATGTCTGGGATGACCAGGGTTCGCATGTCCTGGACGGGCCGTCCGCCTTCTTTTCTCTAATGCCTCACCCACCCATTATAAGCTATGGGGCGGCTCACATGTCTGGGATGACCAGGGTTCGCATGTCCTGGACGGGCCGTCCGCCTTCTTTTCTCTAATGCCTCACCCACCCATTATAAGCTATGGGGCGGCTCACATGTCTAGGATGACCAGGGTTCGCATGTCGTGGACGGGCCGTCCGCCTTCTTTCCTCGAATTCCTCACCCACCCATTATAAGCTATGGGGCTGCTCACATGACCAGGGTCAATACAAGTCTATGGGTCTGTGTATAATCCATGTGTCATCCGTGTGCTGCACATGTCTAACAGTGCAAAGTACAGGAGAAGCTTTGTCATTTCTTTTTCTTTTGCCATAGCAGAAAACACTGACGACACAATGGGAAACATACCGGCACCATATGCCACAAATCCACCTCAATGTCCTGTTACTTATGGATGTATTATTCTACCAGACAATAGGGATCTAGGGTGTAACACCACAATGGAGTCAATCCGAAAAATGTGCAAAAAAAGAAAAAGGTGGCACTCACCGTCCATTGAAAGATCCTTTATTCAGCAAAAATGATAACATGGATGCAGGAGAGTTAGGAACACTTAATGGACCATTGCGAGTTCATTACTCTCCTGCATTCATGTTTTCATTTTTGCTGAATAAAGGATCTTTCAATGGACGGTGAGCGCCACCTTTCTTTTTGCACATTGATCCAAAACACTGATGACACGGTACTGTTTTTTCCAGTAGCGGTTTTATACGGACATGTGAAGGAGGCCTAAAGCTGCGTCTATGGAGAACTGTGTTGTGATTGGATGATGTGAAGTGGCGCTGTCCCCCTCGCCGGTGCCGCTGCTTTACTTCTCGTGATATTTCTACTTTTACCCCTTCACTGAACCCTGAATTGTATTCCAGGTGCACACAGACAGATGAGGAGGATGCCCTGGCAGCGATGAAGGCCTCCATTAACCAGGTCCTGACCGCGGTCGGCCAGGCATTCAGTCAGCTGATTAATCTCGCCCTGATCCAGGAAGTGAAGGTGACGAATCTCATAGAACAGAAAATCACATGAAATCTGACCACTCGGTTTTTGTGTCGCAGTCACGAGTTGCAGCTCGGTAACGCTCGTGCATTGCTGTGTTGTTACTGTGCAGATTGATACATTGTTGCTTTATACAGTGAAGGAAATAAGCATTTGATCCCTTGCTGTTTTTGTAAGTTTGTCCACTGACAAAGACATGAACAGTCTATAATTTTAAGGGTAGGTTAATTTTCACATTGAGAGATAGAATATCCCCCCAAAAAAAATCACATTGTATAAATGAAATACATTTTTTGCAGAAAAGCACCCCCAAAGTATAATGTTTCCCCCACCATGCTTCACGGTTGGGACGATGTTCTTAGGGTTGTACTTATCCTTCTTCCTCCAAACACGGCGAGTTGAGTTAATGCCAAAGAGCTCAATTTTTGTCTTATCTGACCACAACACCTTCTCCCAGTAACTCACAGAATCATCGAGGTGTTCATTGGCAAACTTCAGACGGGCCTGCACATGTGCCTTCTTGAGCAGGGGGACCTTGTGGGCACTGCAGGATTTTAAACCTTTAAGGCGTAATGTGCTACCAATGGTTTTCTGTGTTCCCAGCTACCTTGAGATCATTAACAAGTTCCCCCCGTATAGTTTTAGGCTGATCTCTCACCTTCCTCATGATTAAGGATACCCCACGAGGTGAGATTTTGCATGGTGCCCCAGATCGATGTCGATTGACAGTCATTTTGTATTTCTTCCATTTTCTTACTATTGCACCAACCGTTGTCTCCTTCTCACCCAGCGTCTTACTTATGGTTTTGTAGCCCATTCCAGCTTTGTGCAGGTCTATGATCTTGTCCCTGACATCCTTAGAAAGCTCTTTGGTCTTGCCCATGTTGTAGAGGTTAGAGTCTGACTGATTAATTGAGTCTGTGGACAGGAGTCTTTTATACGGGTGACTATGTAAGACAGCGGTCTATAATGCAGGTAACGAGTTGATTAGGAGCCAGAACTTATAAGGGTTTGTAGGGGATCAAATACTTATTTCTCATTGCAAAATGCAAATAAATGTATCTAATTTATACAATGTGATTTTCTTGATTTTTTGGGGGGATATTCTATCTCTCAATGTTAAAATTAACCTATCCTTAAAATTATAGACTGTTCATGTCTTTGTCAGTGGGCAAACTTACCAAAACACCAAGGGATCGAATACTTATTTCCTTCACTGTATAATGCCAATCCCAAAAAATCAAGATGTCTTCACTTTGTGATCAATGAGGGTCTGTCAGGATCTGGAGCATAAAGAGGGGGGGTCCGTATAAAACCCCTCCAAAGTTTCCGCATGTGCACCTCCCGCAGCACAGAGAACTTCAGCTCCACTCCATACGCATGAATGTACCAAGTGCATTGCGACAATGTATCATTTTGGTCACATGGTGCAAGAAAATTCCTTTTAATGAGGAATCTGATTTTCCTTCACCTCTGATCACACGACTGCAAAGAAATCAGCATTTCACCAGCGCAGAGGTTGGGGCAGAGAATGGGTAGAAGTTTATGGAGTTTCTCAGCGTTTTTGGGCTCCTGGAGATGGTCGTTAGGTTTATGGACTTTTCTAGGACTGTTGAATAATCCGGAATGCTTGATAATCCAGCACCGGCCGGGTCCCATTGATTTTACTGTAATCTCTGCTCACATTGCTACGTTGTGTTTCTCGGCGTCTCTGGGGTTAACCCCGTCACTGCCCCCCGCTCTGATTGTTATAATTGGCGCTCCCTCCTGGATCTGCGCCTGTGGGAATCCTCCTGTCGTATAGCAGGACGCAGCCGGTCCCACATCCCGCCGTTAATCCACAGCGATTCCCCGTCCTCGCTTTCTGCAGCTTTTATCGTATTTGACAGAGAAGATTATTTTTAAGGAAAATGCAGTTTTCTTGTCAACAAGAATGGTCAGGACTGAGCGAGCGGAGGAATGGGCACTGACAGGTGGCGGCGTGCGCCCAGCCAGTCCGGTGAGATCATTACTGACGTGACTATTTCAGAAGACGGATCTGTGTCTGCCGCGCGGTGCACTAATCCATGATGAGTGATGTCATAGGATGATGTCATGCTGCCCCGTGGAGCCGCACGTCTGCCCAAGGTCACATGGCTGCAGGAAAGGCCACCTCTTATTGTCAGTTCCTTCCTCTTTTTTTTTTTCCTTTCTACAGGATGAAAGTCCCACAAAAAGCTTCGATACATCATTTACCAGAATGACGGCGCTAAGTGAATGAGCGCTACGATTCTCTCTGAATTACGGGAAAAGCAGAGGAGGCGTTGACCGCCTGGACCAGGCTCCAGCATCTCCTGCTACCCACGGGGTTAATATCTGGAGTAATCTCCGATATTGATAATACATCTGTGTTCGCCAAGTCATTTCTAATATGAAGATCAACCACAAATAGTTTATGACTTCCATGGTTGTGGCTACCCGATATGGCCCCCACCAGTCGCCCGCAACTGGACCACTTACTATAACTGGGTCTAGAAGAACAGCTGCAGTATAAAGCATGGGGGAGGCACTAGGCAGCAGTCCCAGTCTCTGATGAGGCAGGAGTGTGGAGAATAAGAGGCAGGAATGCGGAGAATAAGGGGCAGGAGCGTGGAGAATAAGGGGCAGGAGTGCGAAGAATAAGGGGCAGGAGTGTGGGAAATAAGGGGCAGGAGTGTGGGAAATAAGGGGCAGGAGTGTGGGTAATAAGGGGCTGGAGTGTGGAGGATGAGGAGCAGGAGTGTGGAGGATGAGTGGCAGGAGTGTGGAGGATGAGGGGCAGGAGTGTGGAGGATGAGGGGCAGGAGTGTGGAGGATGAGGGGCAGGAGTGTTGGGGCTGAGGGGCAGGAGTGTGGAGAATAAGGGGCAGGAGTGCGGAGAATAAGGGGCAGAAGTGTGGAGGATGAGGGGCAGAAGTGTGGAGGATGAGGGGCAGGAGTGTGGAGGATGAGGGGCAGGAGCGTGGAGAATAAGGGGCAGGAGTGCGAAGAATAAGGGGCAGGAGTGTGGGAAATAAGGGGCAGGAGTGTGGGAAATAAGGGGCAGGAGTGTGGGTAATAAGGGGCTGGAGTGTGGAGGATGAGGAGCAGGAGTGTGGAGGATGAGGGGCAGGAGTGTGGAGGATGAGGGGCAGGAGTGTGGAGGATGAGGGGCAGGAGTGTGGAGGATGAGGGGCAGGAGTGTGGAGGCTGAGGGGCAGGAGTGTGGAGAATAAGGGGCAGGAGTGCGGAGAATAAGGGGCAGAAGTGTGGAGGATGAGGGGCAGAAGTGTGGAGGATGAGGGGCAGGAGTGTGGAGGATGAGGGGCAGGAGTGCGGAGAATAAGGGGCAGGAGTGCGGAGAATAAGGGGCAGGAGTGCGGAGAATAAGGGGCAGGACTGTGGAGAATAAGGGGCAGGACTGTGGAGAATAAGGGGCAGGAGTGTGGAGAATAAGGGGCAGGAGTGTGGAGAATAAGGGGCAGGAGTGTGGAGAATAAGTGGCAGGAGTGTGGAGGATAAGGGGCAGGAGTGTGGAGAATAAGGGGTAGGAGTGTGGAGAATAAGGGGTAGGAGTGAGGAGAATAAGTGGCAGGAGTGTGGAGAATGAGGGGCAGAAGTCTGGAGAATAAGGGGCAGAAGTCTGGAGAATAAGGGGCAGGAGTGTGGAGAATAAGGGGTAGGAGTGTGGAGAATAAGGGGTAGGAGTGAGGAGAATAAGTGGCAGGAGTGTGGAGAATAAGGGGCAGGAGTGTGGAGAATAAGTGGCAGGAGTGTGGAGGATAAGGGGCAGAAGTCTGGAGAATAAGGGGCAGAAGTCTGGAGAATAAGGGGCAGGAGTGTGGAGAATAAGGGGTAGGAGTGTGGAGAATAAGGGGCAGGAGTGTGGAGAATAAGGGGGAGGAATGTGGAGAATAAGGGTCAGAAGTGTGGAGAATAAGGGGCAGGAGTGTGGAGGAATAAGGGGGCAGAAGTGTGGAGAATAAGGGGCAGGAGTGTGGAGAATAAGGGGGAGGAATGTGGAGAATAAGGGTCAGAAGTGTGGAGAATAAGGGGCAGGAGTGTGGAGGAATAAGGGGGCAGAAGTGTGGAGAATAAGGGGCAGGAGCGTGGAGAATAAGGGGGAGGAATGTGGAGAATAAGGGTCAGAAGTGTGGAGAATAAGGGGCAGGAGTGTGGAGGAATAAGGGGGCAGAAGTGTGGAGAATAAGGGGCAGGAGCGTGGAGAATAAGGGGGAGGAATGTGGAGAATAAGGGTCAGAAGTGTGGAGAATAAGGGGCAGGAGTGTGGAGGAATAAGGGGGCAGAAGTGTGGAGAATAAGGGGCAGGAGCGTGGAGAATAAGGGGGAGGAATGTGGAGAATAAGGGTCAAAAGTGTGGAGAATAAGGGGCAGGAGTGTGGAGGAATAAGGGGGCAGAAGTGTGGAGAATAAGGGGCAGGAGTGTGGAGAATAACGGGCAGGAGTGTAGAGAATAAGGGGTAGGAGTGTGGAGAATAAGGGGTAGGAGTGAGGAGAATAAGGGGTAGGAGTGAGGAGAATAAGGGGCAGGAGTGCGGAAAATAAGGGGCAGAAGTGTGGAGAATAAGGGGCAGGAGTGTGGGAAATAAGGGGCTGGAGTGTGGAGAATAAGAGGCAGAAGTGTGGAGGAATAAGGGGCAGGAGTGTGGAGAATAAGGGGCAGAAGCGTGGAGGATAAGGGCCAGAAGCGTGGAGGATAAGGGGCAAGAGTGTGGAGGATAAGGGGCAGGAGTGTGGAGAATAAGGGGCAGCACTGGGAATATTGAGGTGTCACAGAAACTTCATGCATTTGTCAATAAAATGTAATAACGCACAGAATATTTATAATTGTCTGTCAGTGACCATAGAAACAGCGACTAAGAGAGCCAGTCAGTCTGAAAACTTTTGGCCATGACTGTACGTAAACCCAGATAAGCCTCGTGAATCTTGGCTGCTTCTCTAATTAATGCTCTCCTTGCTTGGGATGTCAGGTTAGGTGGACGGCCATGTCTTGGTAGGTTTGCAGTTGTGCCATACTCCTTCCATTTTTGGATGATGGATTGTACAGTGCTCTGTGAGATGTTCAGAGCTTAGGCTATTTTTTTTTACAACCTAACCCTGTTTTCCTCTTCTCCACAATTTTATCCCTGACCTGTCTGGTGGGCTCCTTGGTTTTCACCTTTATCCCTAACCTGTCTGGTGGGCTCCTTGGTCTTCATCTTTATCCCTGACCTGTCTGGTGTGCTCCTTGGTCTTCATCTTTATCCCGGACCTGTCTGGTGGGCTCCTTGGTTTTCATGATGCTGTTCGGTCCCTAATGTTCTCACTCAAACCTCTGAGGTCTTCACAAAACAGCTGTACTTATACTGAGAAGAATCACGCTCAGGTGGACGCAATAAAAAAAAAAGTAAATAAAGTCTGCTCACCATTGGGGTGTGGTGCAGTCTCAGCCTCACTCGGATCCAGCCAGAGCAGCCTGGTTCATGAATGAGAAAATAGGAGGATCAGGCTATAAACTTGAATAAAACATAACTTTTATTGAGCAATTAAAAAATATTGCTACCGCCATAATAAGTCTTAGTTCACACAAGGATCACAGCTGTCTCGACCTACGCGTTTCGACGTGCAGTCTTAATCTTGGTCTGTCCAGTTTACGTCTGTGGTCTCCCCCCCGGATAGGTCTATACACTTTCCTTTTTTCTGCCTTGAAATTTCAGTGCCGAAACTTCCCCTTTATGGAACGTTCGGAAGTGTTTTGACGCTGCTGAAATATTTGTGGCCAAAGGATTAACCGCATCGGATATGTGTCTTCTAATCCGTACTTTTAAAGGGCCGGTAGTACAACCAATGTATTGGATCTTACATGTAATTCATTCAACAAGGTATATAACCCGGGGCGTGCAAGTCATGTATTTTGTACATACGATTGTTATGTAGTGAAGTAAAAGTCTCCTTCTTCACTGCGTGTGGACACACTTTACTGCGGCTCACTCCGCATTTGAAAGGACCGATGCCGATGCTCGTCACTCGGGAAAAGACTGGGGGGCAGGGTGGTACCCAACGTGGGGGCTTTCTTAGCCACAAACCCAATATCCTTGGTAAGAATTTTATTAAGCCCCGGATCCTGGTGTAACATTGGTATGGATTTCTTTATAGTGGACACCGCTTTGTTATACTGCGGACTTTAAGTCGTAGAGAATGTTACACTGGAAGTTTCACATCCCAAATCTTTTTTTTTCACCCCTTATTTTTGAGAAGATCCTTACGTTTTAGGCTAGATACCATTTTGTATGATTCTTTTTAAGGTTCTAGTCAGGATAACCTCTTTTTTGCCAGTCTGTCACAAGCTTTACTGGCCACCGTATCAAACGCAGTATTATGCGTACAATTTAGTTTCGTCCTAATTAATTCCCCATATGCAATATGGACGCAATGTACTAATTATGTGACAGTCACGACTCTGTTGTCGAGTATCCCGGGGCCAGGGGCTCCTTCCCTGTCCCTAACACTAGGGGCGCCCTAGCTGGCCCTGTTCCCCAGATTACTTCTGAAGGTGAAGATGCCGGGGCCACGTACCTTGTCTGAGATCCTCAATCCGCCCTCAGTCTGATCCTTTCCCCCACTCAGGGAAGACGGGAATAGTAGTTTATGGCAGTACACCAACCAGACTAACAAGGTAATACAAACAGGGCTAAAGGAAAATACCAGTCATACAAATATATGCACACAAATAACTTTTTCAAGTCTCTGTGTGTAGATAACAACCTGGATGAGATCTGTAACTGTTGCTCCGGCTTCTGATTCTTTCCGTTGTTTTGTGCGGTTTTACTCTTAGTAATTGGGGCCTGTCAGGAAAACACACTTGGTCAGACCTTGCAGCTCTCTGGCGCCCCCTTATCCTGCTGGTCAAACACGGTATTGACCGAGGATAAGAATGGGTGCAGCTGCTCTAATTTATGTCGACTATTGCGGCACGTGATGTGACAGGACGTATATATACCACCAGTTCCTTCCAGGAACGTATATATACCTCCGACCAGCCACCCTCAAACCACAATATCACATAAATACTGGTATACTGCCACCACCGATCGCTTAACAGGTGGATCAGGTACCCGTTAGGTAACGTGAATTAGCGGGTGAGGAACGTGTTTGCTCGACATAGGACAAGAAGAACGAAGCTCGTAAATAATAATGATTTACTCCCAAAAGTGGGCAGTGTTTACAAAAGATATACAAGATATTATAAAAGAGACAATTTACATATATGCATAAACAGTTATTAAAATAAAAGGGATAGGTGATAGCAAAACCTGCGCCACGTGGTGATGGTCTCAGCTTCTGTGGTGGGGGGGGATCCCCGGAAATTAGATGTGATTCTTCCACGCAGCGAGGAGCATGCGTCTGACGTCCCTGGCAAGAATGACTTAAAAAATGGCCGTTCTGGTTTTTAGTACGGGGCCAAAACATTAGGAGACACCCATGGTGTTTACCTCACACGGGGGCTCGGTTTTGTGAACCCACCCAGCTGCATAGGACATAGAAATCCTTCAGATTTCATATCTTGGTGTGGGGGGGTCCCACATCCAAGTTGGAGACATCATGTTTGCCGTCATCAATATTCATGAAGATGGATATTAAATATGATATCTCTATGACGCTCAGAAGCTCAGAATCCATTTCCCGGGCTTCCGGTGGTTTCTCAGTTATGCAAGATATACTATTATAATTGGAAAAAGGTGAGTATTCCAAAAATGTGGTCCCTGTGTTTGTGACCGTCATGTGCCTTATTAAAATCGACATTAAACGTTTGTACACTGTAATGCAGCGACTTGCTGGCATTACAGTAATGGTCCAGGATGTGTTTTACCTGACCATGTACCTTCCCCCTCAGGTGACTGGTCACATGACTGTGACATAGCACAGGTCCTGTGCGCACAGAATGTCTGTCTGATCACATGACTGTGACATCAGCAAGGTCCTGTCAGTACGTGTGTGTGTGTGCACGGGATGCATATATAAACCCTGCCTGAAAGGTCGAGACTGGATCCTGTGTGGATGCTGGTGGCCTTGGAAGGCAGATGCTTGATGAAGAGTCCTGAAAGGCAAAGCCTGGATCCTGTGTGGATGTCAGTGGCCTTTGAGGGAACGATGGCTGGAGACCCCTACCTGGGAAGCCGCAAAGCCACAGTGGTGGCAAGCCTAATGGACTGAGACAGCTAAACCTTGTAAAGGTAATACACTGTGTTATATGGACACTCGTATGGACATTTGCTAAAGTATTACCTTGCTGAAGGCTGTAACCTGGGCCAAGTGGGCCTGTCTGCCACTTGGCTCGTAAACGTTATATATGTGTGTCGGCGGGCCACTGAGTTGGACCCAATCATGTGTGGTTTATGAATTGCAATAAACTGCTAAATTGAGAAATACCGGATGGACATTGCTGGTGTGCTTTGATTTACCCGGTGCAGCGAGTATTCCCCAGTATGATGGCTAGTGCTGCCTTACAACACTTAAACAATAGGATTGGAGGGAAAAATCCAGGGTATTAGAAGGCTTGTTCTGGGCTGACGATTTATAGCGGTAATAAAAATTCGTGATGCGGAGGAAAGCACTGAGTTCTATGTCTTACAAATGGACAGGGGGTAGAAATTTAGGACATCTCTCATTTTTAAAACTCAGACAAAAATACATTTTGCCTGACACCTCCCCCTTTTAGACTGCGCTATGGAGGTAAGACCTTCTGGTACTCCTCCAGGCGTATCTCAGGAGGCTCCCCTCACCGGGACAGCCCATCGGCATTGCCATGCTCGCTGCCTTTGCGGTGTTGAACGGTAAAGTCGTACTGCTGGAGGGTGAGTCTCCAGCGTAACAACCTTCCGTTGGCACCGGACATGATGTGCAGCCAACTCAGGGGGTTGTGGTCAGTCACGACAGTGAAGGGGTGCCCGTACAAGTAAGGCTGTAAACGGATGAGGGCCCATACAATGGCCAGGCACTTCTTCTCTATGGTGGAATAGGCCACTTCCCTTGGCAGCAGTTTCCGACTTAGGTACAACACAGGGTGTTCTTGGTCCCCCGAGTCAACCTGGCTGAGTACAGCACCGAGGCCAAACTCACTGGCGTCGGTCTGTATGAAGAGGGGCCGTGTGCCGTCGACCGCCTTTAGCACAGGAGATCTGCTCAAGGCAGTCTTCAAAGCCCGAAAGGCCACCTCGCATTCATCTGTCCATTTGACTGAATGGGGTAGGCTCCTCCTGGTGAGATCTGTCAAGGGCTTCGCAAGGCTACTATAGTCTTGTACAAAGCGTCTATAGTACCCTGCGGTGCCCAAGAAGGACTGCACCTGCTTCTTGGTCCTGGGGGTGGGCCAGTACATGATAGCGTCCACTTTCCCAGGCTCTGGCTTCAGAGTATCCCCACCTACCCGGTGCCCCAGGTAGTGGACCTCGTTCATGCCCATCTGGCACTTTCCTGGCTTAATGGTCAAGCCCGCCTGGTGAATGCGCCCGAGCACCTGCTGCAGATGCTTGAGGTGATCCTCCCAGGTGGGACTGAAGACGGCAAAAATATCATCCAGGTATGCCACTGCGTACCTCTCCAGTCCCTGGAGCAGGTGGTTGACCATTCGCTGGAATGTGGCAGGGGCATTTTTCATGCCAAAAGGCATGACCGTGGATTCATACAATCCGAAGGGGGTGATAAAGGTGAACTTCTCCTGGGCCCCGGGGCTCAAGGGAATCTGCCAATATCCCCGACTCAGATCCATAATGGAGAGATAGCTCGCGCTGGCTAACTGCTCCAGCAGCTCCTCAATGCGTGGCATGGGTTGTGCGTCAGAGGCTGTGATAGCGTACAGGTGAGGCCCATGTGCTTTTGGACCGCTTAATCACCCCCAACTTCAGCTTCTCCTCGACCTCCTGGCGCATGACATGCTGCACCTCGTCGGAGATTCGATAGGCTGTCCGCCGGAGTGGGGCATGATTCCCGGTGTCCACTTCATGGATCGCCGCCTCAGTCCTGCCAGGCATGTTGGTGAACACTGCTTGGAAGGGTTTCAGCACTGCTCGCAGCTGAGACCTCTGGTCTGCGGATAGCAAGGCGCTTATCTCTACATCCTCTAGGGACCCGCTGGCCTTCGCTTGGGCCAGCATGTCCGAGAGGGGGTGGTCCTCCCCATCCTCGGGCAGGCTGCAGACCGGTAGGACGCAGGCTCCACGTTCTTGATGAGCCTTCATCATATTAACGTGGAAAGCCTTCCGCCTACCCCGCGCGTGGTCAAGAGTGATCACGTAGGTGACCGGGTTGAGCTGTTGGTGAATGACGTATGGGCCTTCCCAGGCCGCCTGAAGCTTGTCCTTTGGTACGGCGACCAGCACCCACACCTTCTGACCCACCTGGTAGGTCTGCTCTCGGGCGTTCTGGTCGTACCAATGCTTCTGGTCAGCCTGGGCTTGCGCCATGTTGTCATGCACCAACTGCGTCAAGGTCTGCATCTTGTCACGGAAGCGCATGACATACTCCACGATGGACACTCCTGGGGAGTTCGGCTCTCCTTCCCAGAATTCCCTTATCAACCCAAGGGGTCCTCGGACACGTCTGCCATACAGGCGCTCAAAGGGGGAGAACCCCGTCGAGGCCTGTGGAACCTCTCTGTAAGCAAATAGCAGGTGTGGGAGGTAACGCTCCCAGTCGCGACCCTGGGTCTCAACCAGCATTTTTAACATCTGTTTGAGGGTACCGTTGAATCGCTCACACAAACCATTGGTTTGGGGATGATACGCGCTCGATACCAGATGCTGCACCTGCATTTTCTTACATAGAGCCTCCATTAAGCGTGACATGAACTGGGTCCCCTGGTGGGTAAGCATCTCCCTGGTAAAGCCTACTCGCGAAAAGATGGCCAAGAGGGCGTCCGCCACCTTATCCGCCCTAATTGAGGACAATGCTACTGCCTCCGGATACCGGGTAGCATAGTCTACCACGGTAAGGATGAAACGTTTTCCAGAGCTGCTGGGTATGGCCAGTGGTCCCACAATGTCCACAGCAATCCTCTGGAAAGGCTCCTCTATCACTGGCAAAGAGATCAGGGGGGCTTTGGGGGCCGGCCCTGACTTTCCCACTCTTTGACACGTGGTACAGGATCGACAGTAGTTCACCACATCCGTCCTCATTTTGGGCCAATAAAAGTGATGAGACAGCCGGGCCTTGGTTTTGCTGACCCCCAAGTGTCCAGCGAGTGGAATTTCATGGGCGATCCCCAACAACTCATCCCTGAATTGGTAGGGGATGACCAGCTGTCTTTCCCTCAGCCACTCCTGTTGGGGTGTACAGGGAACTGTCTCCCGGTACAACCTCCCTTGGTCCCAGAATACCCTCTCCTTATCAGACTCGGAGGTGGGCTTCTCAGCGAGGCTCCTTAACGTCCCTAGGCTAGCATCTGAGTGCAGAGCTGCCTGAAACTCCTGGCTGGAGGAAGCCAGAAGTGAGGTTAAGGCCACGTCCTCACTGGGACCCTCTGGGACCAGCTCTGGGTCCATACCTGATTCAGTTATTCCTCTGTCCGAGGAGGGTCCAGAAGGCAGGGCGTTACTTGCGTTCTGGGCACTCTGACTACGGGTAACAGCGGCTATATAGGCCGTCTGCCCGGGGAATAACACCGTCTCATTAGCCTGCGAGGCCATGAGAACTACTTCTCCATCATCCTCCATTACCTCAGGCACAGTGCTACGTATGGGACAGCGACTATCAGCCAGGTCACCTTCTGTTGTGACACTGGTCGCTGGCACAGCACCACCTGCGCCATGGTCCTCGTGCCTCTCCCCATTACCCTTAGCACTGACACTTGCTCCTGCTAGGGGATCCTCAGCAACATCACCCCGCAGCGTGACATGGCTGAGTTCTGTACCTTCCAGTACATCATCATCCTCATCATCATCAGGTAAAGCATTGACATTCCCATTATCAGCATTAACCTTACCAACCGTATCAGATCGGGGAGGGGTGTTAGGGACATAATAAGCAAACATCCTCCCCTGATCAGTTCCCAACAAAACATTTGCAGGTAGGTTTTCGGATACTCCCACTTCCTTCACCCCACTCCCCGCACCCCAATCAATAAAAACCCGGGCCATGGGCAAGGGGCATCGGACTCCCCCAATCCCGGTGACAGTCAGGGTCTTTCCTGGAATAAGCTCTTCAGCGGACACCAGTTCGGGTCGGATGAGGGTTCGTTTGGCCCCAGTGTCCTTGAGGCCTACAGTGAGAGTGTTCCCCACCCTGACAGACTGCAAGTTTTCACAGGCCCTCCCAACCGGCCCACTCACCAAAAGAACTGAAGCATTAGGCACTGGGGCTTGGATGGGGGGTTCTTCCTCTGCTTCTCTGGGCAAGTGGCGCTGAGATGACCAGTCTGGTTGCAGAAATAACACCTGCGGGCATCAGATGCAGGCCGGGCGTTGGTAACGGGAAAAAGGCCTCCAGAAGGTCGGCTGGCAGGGGCAGGGATGGTGGTTGATGGCTTACCCCCTTTCCAGCTGGTGACGACTGGCTTCCGCTCCTCCGGTCTCCGGTTGGCCTCGTAGGTGTCTGCGATCTGCGCTGCTTTATTGGCATCAGGTGGCTCCCGATCCATCACAAACTGCCGTACCTCAATCGGACACAGATGCAGGAACTGGTCTTTCACCATCAGGTCCTTTAGCTGCTCAAAGGTGGTCGCTGACAGTCCTTGGATCCACTGCTCAAAGTTGGTTCGGAGCCCATGCACCACATCGCTGTAACTGTGGTGCGGTCCACGCTGGAGGCTCCGGAACTTTTTACGGTACACCTCAGGAGTCAGCTGGAACCTCTGGATTAGGGCCTGCTTAATGGCATCATAGTTCCCATCGAGACTCGGAGGAAGAGCCACAAACACATCCAGAGCTTTGCCTCGCAGTCCTGCAGTTAAGTATCGCGCCCACTGTTCCTCAGGCCGCTGGTACTGTCTGCAAGTCTTTTCAAAACCCCTCAGAAAGGTGTCGAGGTCGCCGTCCTTTTCCATCACAGGAAAATGCTCTGGACGGGGCTTAAACAGGGTCGCATTGTTGGTCTCACTGCTCCGTGAGGTGGATGCTGGTATGCCGAGTTGGGCCATCTGCAGTTCATGGGCCCTCTGGGCTTGGGCCTTTCGCTCGGCTCTCTCAGCCTTGGCTCGCTCAGCTCTCTCGGCCTCCGCAGCCTCCTGGTGCTGCTGAATTACTTTCAGCCGTCCTTCATGATCCTCTGCAGGAAGTTGCTGTAGAGCCATCTGCAGATAGGGGTCCACGCTGCCCTGGTCGCTGACGCGGCGTGCGTCTACAGGTGGGACCCCTGCAGCAGTACTGTCCATATCTCGGCTGACCCCTGGCCCTGCTGAGGTCTGGAGAAGGGCTTGCTCGGTCTCCAGTTGCCCCAGTGCAGCAGCCATTTGTTCTCTGTTTTTGTAGCGGTGCTCAATGCCTCTGGTTATACATATTCCAGTAAGAGTGTCCTTTTTCTGCTGGCTGTACCAGCGCTCCCCAACTACGACCATGATCACCAAAATAAAATTAGAAAAGAAAAACCGAAGAAGAGTAGGGGTAACTGCTACACATACCGTATTGTCTCAGATCTAATAAACACTGAGTTCGATCTTCAAAACTTTTGTGCAGGGTCCAGGTAAGAACCGTGCAAGTTTTTAGTGAGAGGAATGATTGCTCAAACCAGATCACTAATATCCTATGATCCCACCGCTTGCCACCAATTGTCAGGAAAACACACTTGGTCAGACCTTGCAGCTCTCTGGCGCCCCCTTATCTTGCTGGTCAAACACGGTATTGACCGAGGATAAGCACGGGTGCAGCTGCTCTAATTTATGTTGACTATTGCGGCACGTGATGTGACAGGACGTATATATACCACCAGTTCCTTCCAGGAACGTATACAGTCATATGAAAAAGTTTGGGCACCCCTATTAATCTTAAGCTTAATGTTTTATAAAAATTGGTGTTTTTGCAACAGCTATTTCAGTTTGATCTATGTAATAACTGTTGGACACAGTAATGTTTCTGCCTTGAAATGAGGTTTATTGTACTAACTGAAAATGTGCAATCTGCATTCAAACAACATTTGACAGGTGCATAAGCATGGGCACCCCACCAGAAAAGTGACATTAATATTTAGTAGATCCTCCTTTTGCAAAAATAACAGCCTCTAGTCGCTTCCTGTAGCTTTTAATGAGTTCCTGGATGAAGGTATTTTTGACCATTCCTCTTTACAAAATAATTCCAGTTCAGTAAAGTTTGATGGTCGCCGAGCATGGACAGCCCTCTTCAAATGATCCCACAGATGTTCAATGATATTCAGGTCTGGGGACTGGGATGGCCATTCCAGAACATTGTAATTGTTCCTCTGCATGAATGCCTGAGTAGATTTGGAGTGGTGTTTTGGATCATTGTCTTGCTGAAAGATCCATCACCTGCGTAACTTCAACTTTATCACTGATTCTTGAACATTATTGTCAAGAATCTGCTGATACTGAGTGGAATCCATGCGTCCCTCAACTTTAACAAGATTCCCAGTGCCGGCATTGGCCTCACAGCCCCAAAGCATGATGGAACCTCCACCAAATTTTACTGTGGGTAGCAAGTGTTTTTCTTGGAATGCTGTGTTTTTTTGCCGCCATGCATAACGCCTTTTTGTATGACCAAACAACTCAATCTTGGTTTCATCAGTCCACAGGACCTTCTTCCAAAAATAAATTGGCTTCTACAAATGTGCTTTTGCATACCTCAGCCGACTCTGTTTGTGGCGTGCTTGCAGAAACGGCTTCTTTCGCATCACTCTCCCATACAGCTTCTCCTTGTGCAAAGTGCGTTGTATAGTTGACCGATGCACAGTGACACCATCTGCAGCAAGTTGATGCTGCAGCTCACTGGAGGTGGTCTGAGGATTGTCCTTGACTGATCTCACCATTCTTCTTCTCTGCCTTTCTGATGTTTTTCTTGGCCTGCCACTTCTGGCCTTAACAAGAACTGTCCCTGTGTTCTTCCATTTCCTTACTATGTTCCTCACAGTGGAAACTGACAGGTTAAATCTCTGAGACAGCTTTTTGTATCCTTCCCCTGAACAACTATGTTGAATAATCTTTGTTTTCAGATCATTTGACAGTTGTTTTGAGGAGCCCATCATGCCACTCTTCAGAGGAGATTCAAACAGGAGAACAACTTGCAAATGGCCACTTTAAGTAACTTTTCTCATGATTGTATACACCTGGCTATGAAGTTCCAAGCTCAATGAGGTTACAAAACCAAAAAAAGTGCTTTAGTAAGTCAGTAAAAAGTAGGTAGGAGTATTTAAAACAAGAAAATGATAAGGGTGCCCATACTTATGCACCTGTCAAATTTTGTTTGAATGCAGATTGCACATTTTCTGTTAGCACAATAAACCTCATTTCAAGGCAGAAACATTACTGTGTCCAACAGTTATTACATATATCAAACTGAAATAGCTGTTGCAAAAACACCAATTTTTATAAAACATTAAGCTTAAGATTAATAGGGGTGCCCAAACTTTTTCATATGACTGTATATACCTCCGACCAGCCACCCTCAAACCACAATATCACATAAATACTGGTATACTGCCACCACCGATCGCTTAACAGGTGGATCGGGTACCCGTTAGGTAACGTGAATTAGCGGGTGAGGAACGTGTTTGCTCGACATAGGACAAGAAGAACGAAGGTGGTAAATAATAATGATTTACTCCCGAAAGTGGGAAGTGTTTACAAAAGATATACAAGATATTATAAAAGAGACAATTTACATATATGCATAAACAGTTATTAAAATAAAAGGGATAAGTAATAGCAAAACCTGCTTCACAAGGTGATGGTCTCAGATTCTGTGGGGGGGGGGGGGGCGGCTCCCCGGAAATTAGAGGTGATTCTTCCACGCAGCGAGGAGCATGCGTCTGACGTCCCTGGCAAGAATGACATAAAAAATGGCCGTTCTGGTTTTTAGTACGGGGCCAAAACATTAGGAGACACCCATGGTGTTTACCTCACACGGAGGCTCGGTTTTGTGAACCCACCCAGCTGCATAGGACATAGAAATCCTTCAGATTTCATATCTTGGTGTGGGGGGGTCCCACATCCAAGATGGATACATCATATTTGCCGTCATCAATATTCATGAAGATGGATATTAAATATGATATCTCTATGACGCTCAGAAGCTCAGAATCCATTTCCCGGGCTTCCGGTGGTTTCTCAGTTATGCAAGATATACTATTATAATTGGAAAAAGGTGAGTATTCCAAAAATGTGGTCCCTGTGTTTGTGACCGTCATGTGCCTTATTAAAATCGACATTAAATGTTTGTACACTTAAACAATAGGATTGGAGGGAAAAATCCAGTGTATTAGAAGGCTTGCTCTGGGCTGAGGCTTTATGGCGGTAATAAAAATTCCTGATGTGGGGGAAAGCACTGAGTTCTATGTCTTACAAATGGACAGGGGGTGGAAATTTAGGACATCTCTCATTTTTAAAACTTGGACAAAAATACATTTTGCCTGACAGGGCCACGGAAGGACACGTCCCGCTGAGGGCACTGAGGGGTCGCCGCCTCCGCCTCTCCTATTATTAATCCACGCCGCTCATTATATTAATTACCAGACAGTGTGGTCAGATGGAAGTAACGAGACCTCGGCAGTGATGTCATCGCACCGCCGCTCTGATGTCACTCTCACACCATGAATGACGTCTGTGATTGATTTCAGGGTCTGGTGGACGAGCTGGAGACCTGTGAGAACGTGTACAGTGTGAACACCGCCATCCACAGCCTGTTCAGCCTCACCCAGGAGGGGGCAAGACTCTGCCATCTGGTGGCGCAGGTGAGAACGACATGACAGCCAGATCAAAACGGTGATGAGGACAGGTAGTGTGGTAGATGTCACCGGCAGTCCTATGTAACACCACAGATAGCACAGTGATCACTCTCTGAGTACAGATAATGTAGTAGCTGTCACCTGCAGTCCTATGTAACACCACAGATAACACAGTGATACCTCCCTGAGTACAGATAATGTAGTAGATGTCACCTGCAGTCCTATGTAACACCACAGATAACACAATGATAACTCTCTGAGTACAGATAATGTAGTAGATGTCACCTGCAGTCCTATGTAACACCACAGATAACACAGTGATAACTCTCTGAGTACAGATAATGTAGTAGATGTCACCTGCAGTCCCATGTAACACAACAGATAACACAGTGATAGATCTCTGAGTACAGATAATGTAGTAGATGTCACCTGCAGTCCTATGTAACCACAGATAACACAGTGATAACTCTCTGAGTACAGATAATGTAGTAGATGTCACCTGCAGTCCTATGTAACACCACAGATAACACAGTGATAACTCTCTTGAGTTCAGATAATGTAGTAGATGTCACCTGCAGTCCCATGTAACACAACAGATAACACAGTGATAACTCTCTGAGTACAGATAATGTAGTAGATGTCACCTGCAGTCCTATGTAACACCACAGATAACACAGTGATATCTCTCTGAGTACAGATAATGTAGTAGATGTCACCCGCAGTCCTATGTAACAGCACAGATAACACAGTGATAACTCTCTGAGTACAGATAATGTAGATGTCACCTGCAGTCCTATGTAACACCACAGATAACACAGTGATAACTCTCTGAGTACAGATAATGTAGTAGATGTCACCTGCAGTCCTATGTAACACCACAGATAACACAGTGATATCTCTCTGAGTTCAGATAATGTAGTAGATGTCACCTGCAGTCCTATGTAACACCACAGATAACACAGTAATAACTCTCTGAGTACAGATAATGTAGTAGATGTCACCTGCAGTCCTATGTAACACCACAGATAACACAGTGATAACTCTCTGAGTTCAGATAATGTAGTAGATGTCACCTGCAGTCCTATGTAACACCACAGATAACACAGTGATAACTCTCTGAGTTCAGATAATGTAGTAGATGTCACCTGCAGTCCTATGTAACACCACAGATAACACAGTGATAACTCTCTGAGTTCAGATAATGTAGTAGATGTCACCTGCAGTCCTATGTAACACCACAGATAACACAGTGATAACTCTCTGAGTACAGATAATGTAGTAGATGTCACCTGCAGTCCTATGTAACACCACAGATAACACAGTGATATCTCTCTGAGTACAGATAATGTAGTAGATGTCACCTGCAGTCCTATGTAACACCACAGATAACACAGTGATATCTCTCTGAGTACAGATAATGTAGTAGATGTCACCTGCAGTCCCATGTAACACCACAGATAACACAGTGATATCTCTCTGAGTACAGATAATGTAGTAGATGTCATCCGCAGTCCTATGTAACACCACAGATAACACAGTGATAACTCTCTGAGTACAGATAATGTAGTAGATGTCACCCGCAGTCCTATGTAACACCACAGATAACATAGTGATAACTCTCTGAGTACAGATAATGTAGTAGATGTCACCTGCAGTCCTATGTAACACCACAGATAACACAGTGATAACTCTCTGAGTACAGATAATGTAGTAGATGTCACCTGCAGTCCTATGTAACACCACAGATAACACAGTGATAACTCTCTGAGTACAGATAATGTAGTAGATGTCACCTGCAGTCCTATGTAACACCACAGATAACACAGTGATAACTCTCTGAGTACAGATAATGTAGTAGATGTCACCTGCAGTCCTATGTAACACCACAGATAACACAGTGATAACTCTCTGAGTACAGATAATGTAGTAGATGTCACCTGCAGTCCTATGTAACACCACAGATAACACAGTGATATCTCTCTGAGTACAGATAATGTAGTAGATGTCACCTGCAGTCCTATGTAACACCACAGATAACACAGTGATAACTCTCTGAGTACAGATAATGTAGTAGATGTCACCTGCAGTCCTATGTAACACCACAGATAACACAGTGATATCTCTCTGAGTACAGATAATGTAGTAGATGTCACCTGCAGTCCTATGTAACACCACAGATAACACAGTGATAACTCTCTGAGTACAGATAATGTAGTAGATGTCACCTGCAGTCCTATGTAACACCACAGATAACACAGTGATAACTCTCTGAGTACAGATAATGTAGTAGATGTCACCTGCAGTCCTATGTAACACCACAGATAACACAGTGATAACTCTCTGAGTACAGATAATGTAGTAGATGTCACCTGCAGTCCTATGTAACACCACAGATAACACAGTGATAACTCTCTGAGTACAGATAATGTAGTAGATGTCACCTGCAGTCCTATGTAACAGACATGTTTTGGATAGCTGACTGTATAAACCTTCTGATTAACCCGTTGTTGGCCCCTCTTGGTGACCCGTTCACACTGGGCGCCCGGCGTTTGTGGGGAGATGCAGCCGGCGGTAATGATGTTACAGAGAGTTGTTGTTGTTGTGTTGAGGCTCCGGCGTCGGGATAGAAGGTCTAATGGTTTCCTCGGTTGCGGCTGAACTGCAGTAATGACGGCGGTGAGGAGTCCAGACCCCGCGCAGCTCCGAGGAGGCGAGCGCAGGACCTGACATTTCCACGGAGACTCCATCTCTGGGGGGCGACCGCACCAGATACATAATAATCACCGGATACAATGTAACAAGTGCAGAGACGATGCAGAGGAAGCGAATGGAAGCAGAGTCGACCACCAATGTACAGACCCGGACAGAGGAGACCGGACGCCACAAGTGCTGACATTTCTGCAAACTCCATACTAATTAGTAAAACAAGACAATTAAAGAAAAGCTGCTTCCTTCTCCCCTTATGAGCCTCTCTTTCCCCTCGTCCTCCAGGTAAAATCTGGCTGTTCATGTGCAGTAAGGCTATGTTCACACCACGCTCGCTTCAGGCTATGTTCACACGACGCTCGCTTCAGGCCATGTTCACACGACGCTCGCTTCAGGCTATGTTCACACGACGCTCGCTTCAGGCTATGTTCACACGATGCTCGCTTCAGGCTATGTTCACACGACGCTCGCTTCAGGCTATGTTCACGCGACGCTCGCTTCAGGCTATGTTCACACGATGCTCGCTTCAGGCTGTGTTCACACGACGCTCGCTTCAGGCTGTGTTCACACCACACTCACGTCAGGCCATGTTCACACGACGCTCGCTTCAGGCTATGTTCACACGATGCTCGCTTCAGGCTATGTTCACACGACGCTCGCTTCAGGCTATGTTCACACGATGCTCGCTTCAGGCTATGTTCACACCACGCTCGCTTCAGGCTATGTTCACACGACGCTCGCTTCAGGCCATGTTCACACGACGCTCGCTTCAGGCTATGTTCACACGACGCTCGCTTCAGGCTATGTTCACACGACGCTCGCTTCAGGCCATGTTCACACGACGCTCGCTTCAGGCTATGTTCACACGACGCTCGCTTCAGGCTATGTTCACACGATGCTCGCTTCAGGCTATGTTCACACGACGCTCGCTTCAGGCTATGTTCACGCGACGCTCGCTTCAGGCTATGTTCACACGATGCTCGCTTCAGGCTGTGTTCACACGACGCTCGCTTCAGGCTGTGTTCACACCACACTCACGTCAGGCCATGTTCACACGACGCTCGCTTCAGGCTATGTTCACACGATGCTCGCTTCAGGCTATGTTCACACGACGCTCGCTTCAGGCTATGTTCACACGATGCTCGCTTCAGGCTATGTTCACACCACGCTCGCTTCAGGCTATGTTCACACGACGCTCGCTTCAGGCCATGTTCACACGACGCTCGCTTCAGGCTATGTTCACACGACGCTCGCTTCAGGCCATGTTCACACGACGCTCGCTTCAGGCTATGTTCACACGATGCTCGCTTCAGGCTATGTTCACACGACGCTCGCTTCAGGCTATGTTCACGCGACGCTCGCTTCAGGCTATGTTCACACGATGCTCGCTTCAGGCTGTGTTCACACGACGCTCGCTTCAGGCTGTGTTCACACCACACTCACGTCAGGCCATGTTCACACGACGCTCGCTTCAGGCTATGTTCACACGATGCTCGCTTCAGGCTATGTTCACACGACGCTCGCTTCAGGCTATGTTCACACGACGCTCGCTTCAGGCTATGTTCACACAACGCTCGCTTCAGGTTTTGTTCACACGATGCTCGTTTCAGGCCATATTCACACGACGCTCGCTTCAGGCTATGTTCACGCGACGCTCGCTTCAGGCTATGTTCACACGATGCTTGCTTCAGGCTGTGTTCACACGACGCTCGCTTCAGGCTGTGTTCACACCACGCTCGCGTCAGGCCATGTTCACACGACGCTCGCTTCAGGCTATGTTCACACGACGCTCGCTTCAGGCTATGTTCACACAACGCTCGCTTCAGGCTGTGTTCACACCACGCTCGCTTCAGGCTATGTTCACGCGACGCTCGCTTCAGGCTATGTTCACACGATGCTCGTTTCAGGCTGTGTTCACACAACGCTCGCTTCAGGCTGTGTTCACACCACGCTCGCGTCAGGTTTTGTTCACACCACACTCGCTTCAGGTTTTGTTCACACCACGCTCGCTACAGATTTTGTTCACACAACGCTCGCTTCAGGTTTTGTTCACACTACGCTCGCTTCAGGTTTTGTTCACATCACGCTCGCTTCAGGTTTTGTTCACACGACGCTCGCTTCAGGTTTTGTTCACACGACGCTCGCTTCAGGCTTTGTTCACACGACGCTCGCTTCAGGCTTTGTTCACACGACTCTCGTTTCAGGTTTTGTTCACACGACGCTCGCTTCAGGTTTTGTTCACACGACGCTCGCTTCAGGTTTTGTTCACACGACGCTCGCTTCAGGTTTTGTTCACACCACGCTCGCTTCAGGTTTTGTTCACACGACGCTCGTTTCAGGTTTTGTTCACACGAGGCTCGTTTCAGATTTTGTTCACACCACGCTAGTTTCAGATTTTGTTCACACCATGCTCGTTTCAGATTTTGTTCACACCACGCTCGCTTCAGATTTTGTTCACACCACGCTCGCTTCAGGTTTTGTTCACACGACGCTCGCTTCAGGTTTTGTTCACACCACGCTCGCTTCAGGTTTTGTTCACATCACGCTCGCTTCAGGTTTTGTTCACACGACGCTCGTTTTAGGTTTTGTTCACACCACACTCGCTTCAGGTTTTGTTCACACCACGCTCGCTTCAGGCTTTGTTCACACCACGCTCGCTTCAGGTTTTGTTCACACCACACTCGCTTCAGGTTTTGTTCACACGACGCTCGCTTCAGGTTTTGTTCACACCACGCTCGTTTCAGGTTTTGTTCACACCACGCTCGTTTCAGGTTTTGTTCACACCACGCTCGCTTCAGGTTTTGTTCACACGACGCTCGCTTCAGGTTTTGTTCACACCACGCTCGCTTCTGGTTTTGTTCACACCACGCTCGCTTCAGGTTTTGTTCACACCACGCTCGCTTCAGGTTTTGTTCACACGACGCTCGCTTCAGGCTTTGTTCACACCACGCTCGCTTCAGGTTTTGTTCACACCACGCTCGCTTCAGGTTTTGTTCACAGGACGCTCGTTTCAGGCTTTGTTCACACCACGCTCGCTTCAGGTTTTGTTCACACCACGCTCGTTTCAGGTTTTGTTCACATGACGCTCGCTTCAGGCTTTGTTCACACGACGCTCGCTTCAGGCTTTGTTCACACCACGCTCGCTTCAGGCTTTGTTCACACCACGCTCGCTTCAGGCTTTGTTGACACCACGCTCCTTTCAGGCTTTGTTCACACCACGCTCGCTTCAGGCTTTGTTCACACGACGCTCGCTTCAGGCTTTGTTCACACCACGCTCGCTTCAGGCTTTGTTCACACCACGCTCGTTTCAGGCTTTGTTCACATGACGCTCGCTTCAGGCTTTGTTCACACGACGCTCGCTTCAGGCTTTGTTCACACCACGCTCGCTTCAGGCTTTGTTCACACCACGCTCGCTTCAGGCTTTGTTCACACGACGCTCGCTTCAGGCTTTGTTCACACCACGCTCGCTTCAGGCTTTGTTCACACCACGCTCGCTTCAGGCTTTGTTCACATGACGCTCGCTTCAGGCTTTGTTCACACCACGTTCGCTTCAGGCTTTGTTGACACCACGCTCGTTTCAGGCTTTGTTCACACGACGCTCGCTTCAGGCTTTGTTCACACGACGCTCGCTTCAGGCTTTGTTCACACCACGCTCGCTTCAGGCTTTGTTCACACCACGCTCGTTTCAGGCTTTGTTCACACGACGCTCGCTTCAGGCTTTGTTCACACCACGCTCGCTTCAGGTTTTGTTCACATGACGCTCGCTTCAGGCTTTGTTCACACGACGCTCGCTTCAGGCTTTGTTCACACCACGCTCGTTTCAGGCTTTGTTCACATGACGCTCGCTTCAGGCTTTGTTCACACCACGCTCGCTTCAGGCTTTGTTCACACCACGCTCGCTTCAGGCTTTGTTCACACGACGCTCGCTTCAGGCTTTGTTCACACCACGCTCGCTTCAGGCTTTGTTCACACCACGCTCGCTTCAGGCTTTGTTCACACCACGCTCGCTTCAGGCTTTGTTCACACCACGCTCGCTTCAGGCTTTGTTCACACCACGCTCGCGTCAGGCTTTGTTCACACCACGCTCCTTTCAGGCGGTCAGAACCTCAGCTTATCAGGCAGAAGACGCGCTGGAACTTGTTGCTTTTCTCTGCACTTTTGTAACTTTGTCGTCTCCTTTCCTGCTCGTTTCCTGGGATTCTAGGAGGCAGAAACACTGAGAACATTCTGAGAAAGTCGTCGGCCATATTCAAGGAGCTTTGTTGGCCTCCCATTGACTTGTATTGTGAAGCAGAAACCGCCTGAAGGAGGCGCCGTTCACTTCTCTTGACCACTTGGCCGTTTTGTAAACCTAAAGTAGTTAAGACGCTCAAAAGCCTGAACATGTGAACAGCGAGTTGATTCATGAATGATAGAAATGAATATTCTTTTGAGCGTTTTCTCAGCGCTTATTCAGAGTTTGCGGAGTGCACCCGCTCAAACTCCCCCTGAAAATAACATTGTGTGAACACATCCTAAGAGTTCAGATTACTGCAGACTATTAGAATCTCAGGAGAGGAGGATAGTCTGCAGAGAGGAGTAGTCACTCAAAGAGACAGATCCATGGTACTGAACTATATTATGCTTTATCTGACCTCAGTGCAGGATTCACAACGACACGGAACAGTATTGCTACATAATGTCCTCCATGTTACTGTCTGTGCAGGTCACTCCTCAGTCCCCTCTATGCTCCTCCTGTCTGTGCAGGTACTCCTCAGTCCCCTCTATGCTCCTCCTGTCTGTGCAGGTGACTCCTCAGTCCCCTCTATGCTCTTCCTGTCTGTGCAGGTCACTCCTCAGTCCCCTCTATGCTCCTCCTGTCTGTGCAGGTGACTCCTCAGTCCCCTCTATGCTCTTCCTGTCTGTGCAGGTGACTGCTCAGTCCCTTCTATGCTCCTCCTGTCTGTGAGGGTGACTCCTCAGTCCCCTCTCTGCTCCTCCTGTCTGGGCAGGTCACTCCTCAGTCCCCTCTATGCTCCTCCTGTCTGGGCAGGTCACTCCTCAGTCCCCTCTATGCTCCTCCTGTCTGTGAGGGTGACTCCTCAGTCCCCTCTATGCTCCTCCTGTCTGTGCAGTTGACTCCTCAGTCCCTTCTATGCTCCTCCTGTCTGTGCAGGTGACTCCTCAGTCCCCTCTATGCTCCTCCTGTCTGTGCAGGTGACTCCTCAGTCCCCTCTATGCTCCTCCTGTCTGTGCAGGTGACTCCTCAGTCCCTTCTATGCTCCTCCTGTCTGTGCAGGTGACTCCTCAGTCCCCTCTATGCTCCTCCTGTCTGTGCAGGAGACTCCTCAGTCCCTTCTATGCTCCTCCTGTCTGTGCAGGTGACTCCTCAGTCCCCTCTATGCTCCTCCTGTCTGGGCAGGTCACTCCTCAGTCCCCTCTATGCTCCTCCTGTCTGTGCAGGTGACTCCTCAGTCCCTTCTATGCTCCTCCTGTCTGTGCAGGTGACTCCTCAGTCCCCTCTATGCTCCTCCTGTCTGTGCAGGTCACTCCTCAGTCCCCTCTATGCTCCTCCTCTCTGTGCAGGTCACTCCTCAGTCCCCTCTATGCTCCTCCTGTCTGTGCAGGTCACTCCTCAGTCCCCTCTATGCTCCTCCTGTCTGTGCAGGTGACTCCTCAGTCCCCTCTATGCTCCTCCTGTCTGTGCAGGTGACTCCACAGTCCCCTCTATGCTCCTCCTGTCTGTGCAGGTGACTCCTCAGTCCCCTCTATGCTCCTCCTGTCTGTGCAGGTGACTCCTCAGTCCCCTCTATGCTCCTCCTGTCTGGGCAGGTCACTAATCAGTCCCCTCTATGCTCCTCCTGTCTGTGCAGGTGACTCCTCAGTCCCCTCTATGCTCCTCCTGTCTGTGCAGGTCACTCCTCAGTCCCCTCTATGCTCCTCCTGTCTGTGCAGGTGACTCCTCAGTCCCCTCTATGCTCCTCCTGTCTGTGCAGGTGACTCCTCAGTCCCCTCTATGCTCCTCCTGTCTGGGCAGGTCACTCCTCAGTCCCCTCTATGCTCCTCCTGTCTGTGCAGGTGACTCCTCAGTCCCCTCTATGCTCCTCCTGTCTGTGCAGGTGACTCCTGAGTCCCCTCTATGCTCCTCCTGTCTGTGCAGGTCACTCCTCAGTCCCCTCTATGCTCCTCCTGTCTCTGCAGGTCACTCCTCAGTCCCCTCTATGCTCCTCCTGTCTCTGCAGGTCACTCCTCAGTCCCCTCTATGCTCCTCCTGTCTGTGCAGGTCACTCCTCAGTCCCCTCTATGCTCCTCCTGTCTGTGCAGGTGACTCCTCAGTCCCCTCTATGCTCCTCCTGTCTGTGCAGGTGACTCTTCAGTCCCCTCTATGCTCCTCCTGTCTGGGCAGGTCACTCCTCAGTCCCCTCTATGCTCCTCCTGTCTGTGCAGGTGACTCCTCAGTCCCTTCTATGCTCCTCCTGTCTGTGCAGGTGACTCCTCAGTCCCCTCTATGCTCCTCCTGTCTGTGCAGGTGACTCCTCAGTCCCCTCTATGCTCCTCCTGTCTGTGCAGGTCACTCCTCAGTCCCCTCTATGCTCCTCCTGTCTGTGCAGGTCACTCCTCAGTCCCCTCTATGCTCCTCCTGTCTGTGCAGGTCACTCCTCAGTCCCCTCTATGCTCCTCCTGTCTGTGCAGGTGACTCCACAGTCCCCTCTATGCTCCTCCTGACTGTGCAGGTGACTCCTCAGTCCCCTCTATGCTCCTCCTGTCTGTGCAGGTGACTCCTCAGTCCCCTCTATGCTCCTCCTGTCTGTGCGGGTCACTCCTCAGTCCCCTCTATGCTCCTCCTGTCTGGGCAGGTCACTCCTCAGTCCCCTCTATGCTCCTCCTGTCTGTGAGGGTGACTCCTCAGTCCCCTCTATGCTCCTCCTGTCTGTGCAGGTGACTCCTCAGTCCCTTCTATGCTCCTCCTGTCTGTGCAGGTGACTCCTCAGTCCCCTCTATGCTCCTCCTGTCTGGGCAGGTCACTCCTCAGTCCCCTCTATGCTCCTCCTGTCTGTTCAGGTGACTCCTCAGTCCCTTCTATGCTCCTCCTGTCTGTGCAGGTGACTCCTCAGTCCCCTCTATGCTCCTCCTGTCTGTGCAGGTGACTCCTCAGTCCCCTCTATGCTCCTCCTGTCTGTGCAGGTCACTCCTCAGTCCCCTCTATGCTCCTCCTGTCTGTGCAGGTCACTCCTCAGTCCCCTCTATGCTCCTCCTGTCTGTGCAGGTGACTCCTCAGTCCCCTCTATGCTCCTCCTGTCTGTGCAGGTGACTCCACAGTCCCCTCTATGCTCCTCCTGTCTGTGCAGGTGACTCCTCAGTCCCCTCTATGCTCATCCTGTCTGTGCAGGTGACTCCTCAGTCCCCTCTATGCTCCTCCTGTCTGTGCAGGTGACTCCTCAGTCCCTTCTATGCTCCTCCTGTCTGTGAGGGTGACTCCTCAGTCCCCTCTATGCTCCTCCTGTCTGTGCAGGTGACTCCTCAGTCCCTTCTATGCTCCTCCTGTCTGTGCAGGTGACTCCTCAGTCCCCTCTATGCTCCTCCTGTCTGGGCAGGTCACTCCTCAGTCCCCTCTATGCTCCTCCTGTCTGTGCAGGTGACTCCTCAGTCCCTTCTATGCTCCTCCTGTCTGTGCAGGTGACTCCTCAGTCCCCTCTATGCTCCTCCTGTCTGTGCAGGAGACTCCTCAGTCCCTTCTATGCTCCTCCTGTCTGTGCAGGTGACTCCTCAGTCCCCTCTATGCTCCTCCTGTCTGGGCAGGTCACTCCTCAGTCCCCTCTATGCTCCTCCTGTCTGTGCAGGTGACTCCTCAGTCCCTTCTATGCTCCTCCTGTCTGTGCAGGTGACTCCTCAGTCCCCTCTATGCTCCTCCTGTCTGTGCAGGTCACTCCTCAGTCCCCTCTATGCTCCTCCTCTCTGTGCAGGTCACTCCTCAGTCCCCTCTATGCTCCTCCTGTCTGTGCAGGTCACTCCTCAGTCCCCTCTATGCTCCTCCTGTCTGGGAAGGTCACTCCTCAGTCCCCTCTATGCTCCTCCTGTCTGTGCAGGTGACTCCTCAGTCCCTTCTATGCTCCTCCTGTCTGTGCAGGTGACTCCTCAGTCCCCTCTATGCTCCTCCTGTCTGTGCAGGTCACTCCTCAGTCCCCTCTATGCTCCTCCTCTCTGTGCAGGTCACTCCTCAGTCCCCTCTATGCTCCTCCTGTCTGTGCAGGTCACTCCTCAGTCCCCTCTATGCTCCTCCTGTCTGTGCAGGTGACTCCTCAGTCCCCTCTATGCTCCTCCTGTCTGTGCAGGTGACTCCACAGTCCCCTCTATGCTCCTCCTGTCTGTGCAGGTGACTCCTCAGTCCCCTCTATGCTCCTCCTGTCTGTGCAGGTGACTCCTCAGTCCCCTCTATGCTCCTCCTGTCTGGGCAGGTCACTAATCAGTCCCCTCTATGCTCCTCCTGTCTGTGCAGGTGACTCCTCAGTCCCCTCTATGCTCCTCCTGTCTGTGCAGGTCACTCCTCAGTCCCCTCTATGCTCCTCCTGTCTGTGCAGGTGACTCCTCAGTCCCCTCTATGCTCCTCCTGTCTGTGCAGGTGACTCCTCAGTCCCCTCTATGCTCCTCCTGTCTGGGCAGGTCACTCCTCAGTCCCCTCTATGCTCCTCCTGTCTGTGCAGGTGACTCCTCAGTCCCCTCTATGCTCCTCCTGTCTGTGCAAGTGACTCCTGAGTCCCCTCTATGCTCCTCCTGTCTGTGCAGGTCACTCCTCAGTCCCCTCTATGCTCCTCCTGTCTCTGCAGGTCACTCCTCAGTCCCCTCTATGCTCCTCCTGTCTCTGCAGGTCACTCCTCAGTCCCCTCTATGCTCCTCCTGTCTGTGCAGGTCACTCCTCAGTCCCCTCTATGCTCCTCCTGTCTGTGCAGGTGACTCCTCAGTCCCCTCTATGCTCCTCCTGTCTGTGCAGGTGACTCTTCAGTCCCCTCTATGCTCCTCCTGTCTGGGCAGGTCACTCCTCAGTCCCCTCTATGCTCCTCCTGTCTGTGCAGGTGACTCCTCAGTCCCTTCTATGCTCCTCCTGTCTGTGCAGGTGACTCCTCAGTCCCCTCTATGCTCCTCCTGTCTGTGCAGGTGACTCCTCAGTCCCCTCTATGCTCCTCCTGTCTGTGCAGGTCACTCCTCAGTCCCCTCTATGCTCCTCCTGTCTGTGCAGGTCACTCCTCAGTCCCCTCTATGCTCCTCCTGTCTGTGCAGGTGACTCCTCAGTCCCCTCTATGCTCCTCCTGTCTGTGCAGGTGACTCCACAGTCCCCTCTATGCTCCTCCTGTCTGTGCAGGTGACTCCTCAGTCCCCTCTATGCTCCTCCTGTCTATGCAGGTGACTCCTCAGTCCCCTCTATGCTCCTCCTGTCTGTGCGGGTCACTCCTCAGTCCCCTCTATGCTCCTCCTGTCTGGGCAGGTCACTCCTCAGTCCCCTCTATGCTCCTCCTGTCTGTGAGGGTGACTCCTCAGTCCCCTCTATGCTCCTCCTGTCTGTGCAGGTGACTCCTCAGTCCCTTCTATGCTCCTCCTGTCTGTGCAGGTGACTCCTCAGTCCCCTCTATGCTCCTCCTGTCTGGGCAGGTCACTCCTCAGTCCCCTCTATGCTCCTCCTGTCTGTTCAGGTGACTCCTCAGTCCCTTCTATGCTCCTCCTGTCTGTGCAGGTGACTCCTCAGTCCCCTCTATGCTCCTCCTGTCTGTGCAGGTGACTCCTCAGTCCCCTCTATGCTCCTCCTGTCTGTGCAGGTCACTCCTCAGTCCCCTCTATGCTCCTCCTGTCTGTGCAGGTCACTCCTCAGTCCCCTCTATGCTCCTCCTGTCTGTGCAGGTGACTCCTCAGTCCCCTCTATGCTCCTCCTGTCTGTGCAGGTGACTCCACAGTCCCCTCTATGCTCCTCCTGTCTGTGCAGGTGACTCCTCAGTCCCCTCTATGCTCATCCTGTCTGTGCAGGTGACTCCTCAGTCCCCTCTATGCTCCTCCTGTCTGTGCAGGTGACTCCTCAGTCCCTTCTATGCTCCTCCTGTCTGTGAGGGTGACTCCTCAGTCCCCTCTATGCTCCTCCTGTCTGTGCAGGTGACTCCTCAGTCCCTTCTATGCTCCTCCTGTCTGTGCAGGTGACTCCTCAGTCCCCTCTATGCTCCTCCTGTCTGGGCAGGTCACTCCTCAGTCCCCTCTATGCTCCTCCTGTCTGTGCAGGTGACTCCTCAGTCCCTTCTATGCTCCTCCTGTCTGTGCAGGTGACTCCTCAGTCCCCTCTATGCTCCTCCTGTCTGTGCAGGAGACTCCTCAGTCCCTTCTATGCTCCTCCTGTCTGTGCAGGTGACTCCTCAGTCCCCTCTATGCTCCTCCTGTCTGGGCAGGTCACTCCTCAGTCCCCTCTATGCTCCTCCTGTCTGTGCAGGTGACTCCTCAGTCCCTTCTATGCTCCTCCTGTCTGTGCAGGTGACTCCTCAGTCCCCTCTATGCTCCTCCTGTCTGTGCAGGTCACTCCTCAGTCCCCTCTATGCTCCTCCTCTCTGTGCAGGTCACTCCTCAGTCCCCTCTATGCTCCTCCTGTCTGTGCAGGTCACTCCTCAGTCCCCTCTATGCTCCTCCTGTCTGTGCAGGTGACTCCTCAGTCCCCTCTATGCTCCTCCTGTCTGTGCAGGTGACTCCACAGTCCCCTCTATGCTCCTCCTGTCTGTGCAGGTGACTCCTCAGTCCCCTCTATGCTCCTCCTGTCTGTGCAGGTGACTCCTCAGTCCCCTCTATGCTCCTCCTGTCTTGGCAGGTCACTAATCAGTCCCCTCTATGCTCCTCCTGTCTGTGCAGGTGACTCCTCAGTCCCCTCTATGCTCCTCCTGTCTGTGCAGGTCACTCCTCAGTCCCCTCTATGCTCCTCCTGTCTGTGCAGGTGACTCCTCAGTCCCCTCTATGCTCCTCCTGTCTGTGCAGGTGACTCCTCAGTCCCCTCTATGCTCCTCCTGTCTGTGCAGGTCACTCCTCAGTCCCCTCTATGCTCCTCCTGTCTGTGCAGGTGACTCCTGAGTCCCCTCTATGCTCCTCCTGTCTGTGCAGGTCACTCCTCAGTCCCCTCTATGCTCCTCCTGTCTCTGCAGGTCACTCCTCAGTCCCCTCTATGCTCCTCCAGTCTCTGCAGGTCACTCCTCAGTCCCCTCTATGCTCCTCCTGTCTGTGCAGGTCACTCCTCAGTCCCCTCTATGCTCCTCCTGTCTGTGCAGGTGACTCCTCAGTCCCCTCTATGCTCCTCCTGTCTGTGCAGGTGACTCTTCAGTCCCCTCTATGCTCCTCCTGTCTGGGCAGGTCACTCCTCAGTCCCCTCTATGCTCCTCCTGTCTGTGCAGGTCACTCCTCAGTCCCTTCTATGCTCCTCCTGTCTGTGCAGGTGACTCCTCAGTCCCCTCTATGCTCCTCCTGTCTGTGCAGGTGACTCCTCAGTCCCCTCTATGCTCCTCCTGTCTGTGCAGGTCACTCCTCAGTCCCCTCTATGCTCCTCCTGTCTGTGCAGGTCACTCCTCAGTCCCCTCTATGCTCCTCCTGTCTGTGCAGGTCACTCCTCAGTCCCCTCTATGCTCCTCCTGTCTGTGCAGGTGACTCCTCAGTCCCCTCTATGCTCCTCCTGTCTGTGCAGGTGACTCCACAGTCCCCTCTATGCTCCTCCTGTCTGTGCAGGTGACTCCTCAGTCCCCTCTATGCTCCTCCTGTCTGTGCAGGTGACTCCTCAGTCCCCTCTATGCTCCTCCTGTCTGTGCGGGTCACTCCTCAGTCCCCTCTATGCTCCTCCTGTCTGGGCAGGTCACTCCTCAGTCCCCTCTATGCTCCTCCTGTCTGTGAGGGTGACTCCTCAGTCCCCTCTATGCTCCTCCTGTCTGTGCAGGTGACTCCTCAGTCCCTTCTATGCTCCTCCTGTCTGTGCAGGTGACTCCTCAGTCCCCTCTATGCTCCTCCTGTCTGGGCAGGTCACTCCTCAGTCCCCTCTATGCTCCTCCTGTCTGTGCAGGTGACTCCTCAGTCCCTTCTATGCTCCTCCTGTCTGTGCAGGTGACTCCTCAGTCCCCTCTATGCTCCTCCTGTCTGTGCAGGTGACTCCTCAGTCCCCTCTATGCTCCTCCTGTCTGTGCAGGTCACTCCTCAGTCCCCTCTATGCTCCTCCTGTCTGTGCAGGTCACTCCTCAGTCCCCTCTATGCTCCTCCTGTCTGTGCAGGTGACTCCTCAGTCCCCTCTATGCTCCTCCTGTCTGTGCAGGTGACTCCACAGTCCCCTCTATGCTCCTCCTGTCTGTGCAGGTGACTCCTCAGTCCCCTCTATGCTCATCCTGTCTGTGCAGGTGACTCCTCAGTCCCCTCTATGCTCCTCCTGTCTGTGCAGGTGACTCCTCAGTCCCTTCTATGCTCCTCCTGTCTGTGAGGGTGACTCCTCAGTCCCCTCTATGCTCCTCCTGTCTGTGCAGGTGACTCCTCAGTCCCTTCTATGCTCCTCCTGTCTGTGCAGGTGACTCCTCAGTCCCCTCTATGCTCCTCCTGTCTGGGCAGGTCACTCCTCAGTCCCCTCTATGCTCCTCCTGTCTGTGCAGGTGACTCCTCAGTCCCTTCTATGCTCCTCCTGTCTGTGCAGGTGACTCCTCAGTCCCCTCTATGCTCCTCCTGTCTGTGCAGGTGACTCCTCAGTCCCCTCTATGCTCCTCCTGTCTGTGCAGGTCACTACTCAGTCCCCTCTATGCTCCTCCTGTCTGTGCAGGTCACTCCTCAGTCCCCTCTATGCTCCTCCTGTCTGTGCAGGTGACTCCTCAGTCCCCTCTATGCTCCTCCTGTCTGTGCAGGTGACTCCACAGTCCCCTCTATGCTCCTCCTGTCTGTGCAGGTGACTCCTCAGTCCCCTCTATGCTCCTCCTGTCTGTGCAGGTGACTCCTCAGTCCCCTCTATGCTCCTCCTGTCTGGGCAGGTCACTAATCAGTCCCCTCTATGCTCCTCCTGTCTGTGCAGGTGACTCCTCAGTCCCCTCTATGCTCCTCCTGTCTGTGCAGGTCACTCCTCAGTCCCCTCTATGCTCCTCCTGTATGTGCAGGTGACTCCTCAGTCCCCTCTATGCTCCTCCTGTCTGTGCAGGTGACTCCTCAGTCCCCTCTATGCTCCTCCTGTCTGGGCAGGTCACTCCTCAGTCCCCTCTATGCTCCTCCTGTCTGTACAGGTGACTCCTCAGTCCCCTCTATGCTCCTCCTGTCTGTGCAGGTGACTCCTGAGTCCCCTCTATGCTCCTCCTGTCTGTGCAGGTCACTCCTCAGTCCCCTCTATGCTCCTCCTGTCTCTGCAGGTCACTCCTCAGTCCCCTCTATGCTCCTCCTGTCTCTGCAGGTCACTCCTCAGTCCCCTCTATGCTCCTCCTGTCTGTGCAGGTCACTCCTCAGTCCCCTCTATGCTCCTCCTGTCTGTGCAGGTGACTCCTCAGTCCCCTCTATGCTCCTCCTGTCTGTGCAGGTGACTCTTCAGTCCCCTCTATGCTCCTCCTGTCTGGGCAGGTCACTCCTCAGTCCCCTCTATGCTCCTCCTGTCTGTGCAGGTGACTCCTCAGTCCCTTCTATGCTCCTCCTGTCTGTGCAGGTGACTCCTCAGTCCCCTCTATGCTCCTCCTGTCTGTGCAGGTGACTCCTCAGTCCCCTCTATGCTCCTCCTGTCTGTGCAGGTCACTCCTCAGTCCCCTCTATGCTCCTCCTGTCTGTGCAGGTCACTCCTCAGTCCCCTCTATGCTCCTCCTGTCTGTGCAGGTCACTCCTCAGTCCCCTCTATGCTCCTCCTGTCTGTGCAGGTGACTCCTCAGTCCCCTCTATGCTCCTCCTGTCTGTGCAGGTGACTCCACAGTCCCCTCTATGCTCCTCCTGTCTGTGCAGGTGACTCCTCAGTCCCCTCTATGCTCCTCCTGTCTGTGCAGGTGACTCCTCAGTCCCCTCTATGCTCCTCCTGTCTTTGCAGGTCACTCCTCAGTCCCCTCTATGCTCCTCCTGTCTGTGCAGGTGACTCCTCAGTCCCCTCTATGCTCCTCCTGTCTGTGCAGGTGACTCCACAGTCCCCTCTATGCTCCTCCTGTCTGGGCAGGTGACTCCTCAGTCCCCTCTATGCTCCTCCTGTCTGTGCAGGTGACTCCTCAGTCCCCTCTATGCTCCTCCTGTCTGGGCAGGTCACTCATCAGTCCCCTCTATGTTCCTCCTGTCTGTGCAGGTGACTCCTCAGTCGCCTCTATGCTCCTCCTGTCTGTGCAGGTGACTCCTGAGTCCCCTCTATGCTCCTCCTGTCTGTGCAGGTCACTCCTCAGTCCCCTCTATGCTCCTCCTGTCTCTGCAGGTCACTCCTCAGTCCCCTCTATGCTCCTCCTGTCTCTGCAGGTCACTCCTCAGTCTCCTCTATGCTCCTCCTGTCTGTGCAGGTGACTCCTCAGTCCCCTCTATGCTCCTCCTGTCTGTGCAGGTGACTCCACAGTCCCCTCTATGCTCCTCCTGTCTGTGCAGGTGACTCCTCAGTCCCCTCTATGCTCCTCCTGTCTGTGCAGGTGACTCCTCAGTCCCCTCTATGCTCCTCCTGTCTGGGCAGGTCACTCCTCAGTCCCCTCTATGCTCCTCCTGTCTGTGCAGGTGACTCCTCAGTCCCCTCTATGCTCCTCCTGTCTGTGCAGGTGACTCCACAGTCCCCTCTATGCTCCTCCTGTCTGGGCAGGTGACTCCTCAGTCCCCTCTATGCTCCTCCTGTCTGTGCAGGTGACTCCTCAGTCCCCTCTATGCGCCTCCTGTCTGTGCAGGTGACTCCTCAGTCCCCTCTATGCTCCTCCTGTCTGTGCAGGTGACTCCACAGTCCCCTCTATGCTCCTCCTGTCTGGGCAGGTGACTCCTCAGTCCCCTCTATGCTCCTGCTGTCTGTGCAGGTCACTCATCAGTCCCCTCTATGCTCCTCCTGTCTGTGCAGGTGACTCCTCAGTCGCCTCTATGCTCCTCCTGTCTGTGCAGGTGACTCCTGAGTCCCCTCTATTCTCCTCCTGTCTGTGCAGGTCACTCCTCAGTCCCCTCTATGCTCCTCCTGTCTCTGCAGGTCACTCCTCAGTCCCCTCTATGCTCCTCCTGTCTCTGCAGGTCACTCCTCAGTCTCCTCTATGCTCCTCCTGTCTGTGCAGGTCACTCCTCAGTCCCCTCTATGCTCCTCCTGTCTGTGCAGGTGACTCCTCAGTCCCCTCTATGCTCCTCCTGTCTGTGCAGGTGACTCTTCAGTCCCCTCTATGCTCCTCCTGTCTGTGCAGGTCACTCCTCAGTCCCCTCTATGCTCCTCCTGTCTGTGCAGGTGACTCCTCAGTCCCCTCTATGCTCCTCCTGTCTGTGCAGGTCACTCCTCAATCCCCTCTATGCTCCTTCTGTCTGTGCAGGTGACTCCTCAGTCCTCACTATGCTCCTCCTGTCTGTGCGGCTGACTTCTCAGTCCCCTCTATGCTCCTCCTGTCTGTGCAGGTGACTCCTGAGTCCCTTCTATGCTCCTCCTGTCTGTGCAGGTCACTCCTCAGTCCCCTCTATGCTCCTCCTGTCTGTGCAGGTCACTCCTCAGTCCCCTCTATGCTCCTCCTGTCTGTGCAGGTCACTCCTCAGTCCCCTCTATGCTCCTCCTGTCTTTGCAGGTGACTCCTCAGTCCCCTCTATGCTCCTCCTGTCTGTGCAGGTGACTCCTCAGTCCCCACTATGCTCCTACTGTCTGTGCAGGTCAACCCTCAGTCCCCTCTATGCTCCTCCTGTCTGTGCAGGTGACTCCTCAGTCCCCTCCATGCTCCTCCTGTCTGTGCAGGTGACTCCTCAGTCCCCCCTATACTCCTCCTGTCTGTGCAGGTCACTCCTCAGTCCCCTCTATGCTCCTCCTGTCTGTGCAGGTCACTCCTCAGTCCCCTCTATGCTCCTCCTGTCTGTGCAGGTCACTCCTCAGTCCCCTCTAAGCTCTTCCTGTCTGTGCAAGTGACTCCTCAGTCCCCTCTATGCTCCTCCTGTCTGTGCAGGTCACTCCTCAGTCCCCTCTATGCTCCTCCTGTCTGTGCAGGTCACTCCTCAGTCCCCTCTATGCTCCTCCTGTCTGTGCAGGTGACTCCTCAGTCCCCTCTACGCTCCTCCTGTCTGTGCAGGTGACTCCTCAGTCCCCTCTATGCTCCTCCTGTCTGTGCAGGTCACTACTCAGTCCCATCTATGATCCTCCTGTCTGTGCAGGTCACTCCTCAGTCCCATCTATGCTCCTCCTGTCTGTGCAGGTGACTCCTCAGTCCCCTCTATGCTCCTCCTGTCTGTGCAGGTGACTCCTCAGTTCCCTCTATGCTCCTCCTGTCTGTACAGGTGACTCCTCAGTCCCCTCTATGCTCCTCCTGTCTGTGCAGGTGACTCCTCAGTCCCCTCTATGCTCCTCCTGTCTTTGCAGGTGACTCCTTAGTGCCCTCTATGCTCCTCCTGTTTGTGCAGTTGACTCCTCAGTCCCCTCTAAGCTCCTCCTGTCTGTGCAGGTCAGTCCTCAGTCCCCTCTATGCTACTCCTGTCTGTGCAGGTCACTCCTCAGTCCCCTCTATGCTCCTCCTGTCTGTGCCGGTCACTCCTCAGTCCCCTCTATGCTCCTCCTGTCTGTGCAGGTCACTCCTCAGTCCCCACTATGCTCCCCCTGTCTGTGCAGGTCACTCCTCAGTCCCCTCTATGCTCCCCCTGTCTGTGCAGGTGACTCCTCAGTTCCCTCTATGCTCCTCCTGTCTGTGCAGGTGACTCCTCAGTCCCCTCTATGCTCCTCCTGTCTGTGCAGGTGACTCCTCTGTCCCCTCTATGGTCCTCCTGTCTGTGCAAGTCACTGCTCAGTCCCCTCTATGCTCCTCCTGTCTGTGCAGGTGACTCCTCAGTCCCCTCTATGCTACTCCTGTCTGTGCAGGTGACTCCTCAGTCCCCTCTATGCTCCTCCTGTCTGTGCAGGTCACTCCTCAGTCCCCTCTATGCTCCTCCTGTCTGTGCAGGTCACTCCTCAGTCCCCTCTATGCTCCTCCTGTCTGTGCAGGTGACTCCTCAGTCCCCTCTATGCTCCTCCTGTCTGTGCAGGTGACTCCTCAGTCACCTCTATGCTCCTCTTGTCTGTGCCGGTCACTCCTCAGTCCCCTCTACGCTCCTCCTGTCTGTGCAGGTCACTCCTCAGTACCTTCTATGCTCCTCCTGTCTGTGCAGGTCACTCCTCAGTCCCTTCTATGCTCCTCCTGTCTGTGCAGGTGACTCCTCAGTCACCTCTATGCTCCTCCTGTCTGTGCCGGTCACTCCTCAGTCCCCTCTATGCTCCTCCTGTCTGTGCAGGTCACTCCTCAGTCCCTTCTATGCTCCTCCTGTCTGTGCAGGTCACTCCTCAGTCCCCTCTATGCTCCTCCTGTCTGTGCAGGTCACTCCTCAGTCCCCACTATGCTCCTCCTGTCTGTGCGGGTGACTCCTCAGTCCCCTCTAAGCTCCTCCTGTCTGTGCGGGTGACTCCTCAGTCCCCTCTATGCTACTCCTGTCTGTGCGGGTGAGTCCTCAGTCCCTTCTATGCTCCTCTTGTCTGTACAGGTGACTCCTCAGTCCCCTCTATGCTCCACCTGTCTGTGCAGGTGACTCCTCAGTCCCCTCTATGCTCCTCCTGTCTGTGCAGGTGACTCCTCAGTCCCCTCTATGCTCCTCCTGTCTGTGCGGGTCACTCCTCAGTCCCTTCTATGCTCCTCCTGTCTGTGCAGGTGACTCCTCAGTCCCCTCTATGCTCCTCCTGTCTGCGCAGGTGACTCCTCAGTCCCCTCTATGCTCCTCCTGTCTGCGCAGGTGACTCCTCTGTCCCCTCTATGCTCCTCCTGTCTGTGCAGGTCACTCCTCAGTCCCCTCTATGCTCCTCCTGCCTGTGCAGGTGACTCTTCAGTCCCCTCTATGCTCCTCCTGTCTGTGCAGGTCACTCCTCAGTCCCCTCTATGCTCCTCCTGTCTGTGCAGTTGACTCCTCAGTTCCCTCTATGCTCCTCCTGTCTGTGCAGGTGACTCCTCAGTCCGCTCTATGCTCCTCCTGTCTGTGCAGGTGACTCCTCAGTCCCCTTTATGCTCCTCATGTCTGTGCAGGTGACTCCTCAGTCCCCTCTATGCTCCTCCTGTCTGTGCAGGTGACTCCTCAGTCCCCTCTATGCTCCTCCTGTCTGTGCAGTTGACTCCTCAGTTCCCTCTATGCTCCTCCTGTCTGTGCAGTTGACTCCTCAGTTCCCTCTATGCTCCTCCTGTCTGTGCAGGTGACTCCTCAGTCCCCTCTATGCTCCTCCTGTCTGTGCAGGTGACTCTTCAGTCCCCTCTATGCTCCTCCTGTCTGTGCAGGTGACTCCTCAGTCCCCTCTATGCTCCTCCTGTCTGTGCAGGTGACTCCTCAGTCCCCTCTAAGCTCCTCCTGTCTGTGCAGGTCAGTCCTCAGTTCCCTCTATGCTACTCCTGTCTGTGCAGGTCACTCCTCAGTCCCCTCTATGCTCCTCCTGTCTGTGCAGGTCACTCCTCAGTCCCCTCTATGCTCCTCCTGTCTGTGCAGGTCACTCCTCAGTCCCCACTATGCTCCCCCTGTCTGTGGAGGTCACTCCTCAGTCCCCTCTATGCTCCCCCTGTCTGTGCAGGTGACTCCTCAGTCCCCTCTATGCTCCTCCTGTCTGTGCAGGTCACTCCTCAGTCCCCTCTATGCTCCTCCTGTCTGTGCAGGTGACTCCTCAGTCCCCTCTCTGCTCCTCCTGTCTGTGCAGGTCACTCCTCAGTCCCCTCTATGCTCCTCCTGTCTGTGCAGGTGACTCCTCAGTCCCCTCTATGCTCCTCCTGTCTGTGCAGGTGACTCCTCAGTCCCCTCTATGCTCCTCCTGTCTGTGCAGGTGACTCCTCAGTCCCTTCTATGTTCCTCCTGTCTGTGCAGGTGACTCCTCAGTCCCCTCTATGCTCCTCCTGTCTGTGCAGGTGACTCCTCAGTCCCCTCTCTGCTCCTCCTGTCTGTGCAGGTCACTCCTCAGTCCCCTCTATGCTCCTCCTGTCTGTGCAAGTGACTCCTCAGTCCCTTCTATGCTCCTCCTGTTTGTGCGGGTCACTCCTCAGTCCCTTCTATGCTCCTCCTGTCTGTGCAGGTGACTCCTCAGTCCCCTCTATGCTCCTCCTGTCTGCGCAGGTGACTCCTCAGTCCCCTCTATGCTCCTCCTGTCTGCGCAGGTGACTCCTCTGTCCCCTCTATGCTCCTCCTGTCTGTGCAGGTCACTCCTCAGTCCCCTCTATGCTCCTCCTGCCTGTGCAGGTGACTCCTCAGTCCCCTCTATGCTCCTCCTGTCTGTGCAGGTGACTCTTCAGTCCCCTCTATGCTCCTCCTGTCTGTGCAGTTCACTCCTCAGTCCCCTCTATGCTCCTCCTGTCTGTGCAGGTGACTCCTCAGTTCCATCTATGCTCCTCCTGTCTGTGCAGGTGACTCCTCAGTCCCCTCTATGCTCCTCCTGTCTGTGCAGGTGACTCCTCAGTCCCCTCTATGCTCCTCCTGTCTGTGCAGGTGACTCCTCAGTCCCCTCTATGCTCCTCCTGTCTGTGCAGGTGACTCCTCAGTCCCCTCTAAGCTCCTCCTGTCTGTGCAGGTCAGTCCTCAGTCCCCTCTATGCTACTCCTGTCTGTGCAGGTCACTCCTCAGTCCCCTCTATGCTCCTCCTGTCTGTGCAGGTCACTCCTCAGTCGCCTCTATGCTCCTCCTGTCTGTGCAGGTCACTCCTCAGTCCCCACTATGCTCCCCCTGTCTGTGCAGGTCACTCCTCAGTCCCCTCTATGCCCCCCCTGTCTGTGCAGGTGACTCCTCAGTCCCCTCTATGCTCCTCCTGTCTGTGCAGGTGACTCCTCAGTCCCCTCTATGCTCCTCCTGTCTGTGCAGGTGACTCCTCAGTCCCCTCTCTGCTCCTCCTGTCTGTGCAGGTCACTCCTAAGTCCCCTCTATGCTCCTCCTGTCTGTGCAGGTGACTCCTCAGTCCCCTCTATGCTCCTCCTGTCTGTGCAGGTGACTCCTCAGTCCCCTCTATGCTCCTCCTGTCTGTGCAGGTGACTCCTCAGTCCCTTCTATGTTCCTCCTGTCTGTGCAGGTGACTCCTCAGTCCCCTCTATGCTCCTCCTGTCTGTGCAGGTGACTCCTCAGTCCCCTCTCTGCTCCTCCTGTCTGTGCAGGTCACTCCTCAGTCCCCTCTATGCTCCTCCTGTCTGTGCAGGTGACTCCTCAGTCCCTTCTATGCTCCTCCTGTCTGTGCAGGTCACTCCTCAGTCCCCTCTATGCTCCTCCTGTCTGTGCAGGTGACTCCTCAGTCCCCTCTATGCTCCTCCTGTCTGTGCAGGTGACTCCTCAGTCCCCTCTCTGCTCCTCCTGTCTGTGCAGGTCACTCCTCAGTCCCCTCTATGCTCCTCCTGTCTGTGCAGGTCACTCCTCAGTCCCCTCTATGCTCCTCCTGTCTGTGCAGGTGACTCCTCAGTCCCCTCTATGCTCCTCCTGTCTGTGCAGGTGACTCCTCAGTCCCCTCTATGCTCCCCCTGTCTGTGCAGGTCACTCCTCAGTCCCCTCTATGCTCCTCCTGTCTGTGCAGGTGACTCCTCAGTCCCCTCTCTGCTCCTCCTGTCTGTGCAGGTCACTCCTCAGTCCCCTCTATGCTCCTCCTGTCTGTGCAGGTCACTCCTCAGTCCCCTCTATGCTCCTCCTGTCTGTGCAGGTGACTCCTCAGTCCCCTCTATGCTCCTCCTGTCTGTGCAGGTGACTCCTCTTTCCCCTCTATGCTCCCCCTGTCTGTGCAGGTCACTCCTCAGTCCCCTCTATGCTCCTCCTGTCTGTGCAGGTGACTCCTCAGTCCCCTCTATGCTCCTCCTGTCTGTGCAGGTGACTCCTCAGTCCCCTCTATGCTCCTCCTGTCTGTGCGGGTGACTCCTCAGTCCCCTCTATGCTCCTCCTGTCTGTGCAGGTGACTCCTCAGTCCCCTCTATGCTCATCCTGTCTGTGCAGGTGACTCCTCAGTCCCCTATATGCTCCTCCTGTCTGTGCGGGTGACTCCTCAGTCCCCTCTATGCTCCTCCTGTCTGTGCGGGTGACTCCTCAGTCCCCTCTATGCTCCTCCTGTCTGTGCGGGTGACTCCTCAGTCCCCTCTATGCTCCTCCTGTCTGTGCAGGTGACTCCTCAGTCCCCTCTATGCTCCTCCTGTCTGTGCAGGTGACTCCTCAGTCCCCTCTATGCTCCTCCTGTCTGTGCAGGTGACTCCTCAGTCCCCTCTATGCTCCTCCTGTCTGTGAGGGTGACTCCTCAGTCCCCTCTATGCTCCTCCTGTCTGTGCGGGTGACTCCTCAGTCCCCTCTATGCTCCTCCTGTCTGTGCAGGTCACTCCTCAGTCCCCTCTATGCTCCTCCTGTCTGTGCGGGTGACTCCTCAGTCCCCTCTATGCTCCTCCTGTCTGTGCAGGTCAGTGCTCAGTCCCCTCTATGCTCCTCCTGTCTGTGCAGGTCACTCCTCAGTCCTCTCTATGCTCCTCCTGTCTGTGCTGGTGACTCCTCAGTCCCCTCTATGCTCCTCCTGTCTGTGCAGGTGACTCCTCAGTCCCCTCTATGCTCCTCCTGTCTGTGCGGGTGACTCCTCAGTCCCCTCTATGCTCCTCCTGTCTGTGCAGGTGACTCCTCAGTCCCCTCTATGCTCCTCCTGTCTGTGCAGGTCAGTCCTCAGTCCCCTCTATGCTCCTCCTGTCTGTGCAGGTCACTCCTCAGTCCCTTCTAAGCTCCTCCTGTCTGTGCGGGTGACTCCTCAGTCCCCTCTATGCTCCTCCTGTCTGTGCAGGTGACTCCTCAGTCCCCTCTCTGCTCCTCCTGTCTGTGCAGGTCACTCCTCAGTCCCCTCTATGCTCCTCCTGTCTGTGCAGGTGACTCCTCAGTCCCTTCTATGCTCCTCCTGTTTGTGCGGGTCACTCCTCAGTCCCTTCTATGCTCCTCCTGTCTGTGCAGGTGACTCCTCAGTCCCCTCTATGCTCCTCCAGTCTGCGCAGGTGATTCCTCAGTCCCCTCTATGCTCCTCCTGTCTGCACAGGTGACTCCTCTGTCCCCTCTATGCTCCTCCTGTCTGTGCAGGTCACTCCTCAGTCCCCTCTATGCTCCTCCTGCCTGTGCAGGTGACTCCTCAGTCCCCTCTATGCTCTTCCTGTCTGTGCAGGTGACTCTTCAGTCCCCTCTATGCTCCTCCTGTCTGTGCAGGTCACTCCTCAGTCCCCTCTATGCTCCTCCTGTCTGTGCAGGTGACTCCTCAGTTCCCTCTATGCTCCTCCTGTCTGTGCAGGTGACTCCTCAGTCCCCTCTATGCTCCTCCTGTCTGTGCAGGTGACTCCTCAGTCCCCTCTATGCTCCTCCTGTCTGTGCAGGTGACTCCTCAGTCACCTCTATGCTCCTCCTGTCTGTGCAGGTGACTCCTCAGTCCCCTCTAAGCTCCTCCTGTCTGTGCAGGTCAGTCCTCAGTCCCCTCTATGCTACTCCTGTCTGTGCAGGTCACTCCTCAGTCCCCTCTATGCTCCTCCTGTCTGTGCAGGTCACTCCTCAGTCCCCTCTATGCTCCTCCTGTCTGTGCAGGTCACTCCTCAGTCCCCAATATGCTCCCCCTGTCTGTGAAGGTCACTCCTCAGTCCCCTCTATGCTCCCCATGTCTGTGCAGGTGACTCCTCAGTCCCCTCTATGCTCCTCCTGTCTGTGCAGGTGACTCCTCAGTCCCCTCTATGCTCCTCCTGTCTGTGCAGGTGACTCCTCAGTCCCCTCTCTGCTCCTCCTGTCTGTGCAGGTCACTCCTCAGTCCCCTCTATGCTCCTCCTGTCTGTGCAGGTGACTCCTCAGTCCCTTCTATGCTCCTCCTGTCTGTGCAGGTCACTCCTCAGTCCCCTCTATGCTCCTCCTGTCTGTGCAGGTGACTCCTCAGTCCCCTCTATGCTCCTCCTGTCTGTGCAGGTGACTCCTCAGTCCCCTCTCTGCTCCTCCTGTCTGTGCAGGTCACTCCTCAGTCCCCTCTATGCTCCTCCTGTCTGTGCAGGTCACTCCTCAGTCCCCTCTATGCTCCTCCTGTCTGTGCAGGTGACTCCTCAGTCCCCTCTATGCTCCTCCTGTCTGTGCAGGTGACTCCTCAGTCCCCTCTATGCTCCCCCTGTCTGTGCAGGTCACTCCTCAGTCCCCTCTATGCTCCTCCTGTCTGTGCAGGTGACTCCTCAGTCCCCTCTATGCTCCTCCTGTCTGTGCAGGTGACTCCTCATTCCCCTCTATGCTCCTCCTGTCTGCGCAGGTGACTCCTCAGTCCCCTCTATGCTCCTCCTGTCTGTGCGGGTGACTCCTCAGTCCCCTCTATGCTCCTCCTGTCTGTGCAGGTGACTCCTCAGTCCCCTCTATGCTCCTCCTGTCTGTGCAGGTGACTCCTCAGTCCCCTCTATGCTCCTCCTGTCTGTGCGGGTGACTCCTCAGTCCCCTCTATGCTCCTCCTGTCTGTGCGGGTGACTCCTCAGTCCCCTCTATGCTCCTCCTGTCTGTGCGGGTGACTCCTCAGTCCCCTCTATGCTCCTCCTGTCTGTGCAGGTGACTCCTCAGTCCCCTCTATGCTCCTCCTGTCTGTGCAGGTGACTCCTCAGTCCCCTCTATGCTCCTCCTGTCTGTGCGGGTGACTCCTCAGTCCCCTCTATGCTCCTCCTGTCTGTGCGGGTGACTCCTCAGTCCCCTCTATGCTCCTCCTGTCTGTGCGGGTGACTCCTCAGTCCCTTCTATGCTCCTCCTGTCTGTGCAGGTGACTCCTCAGTCCCCTCTATGCTCCTCCTGTCTGTGCAGGTGACTCCTCAGTCCCCTTTCTGCTCCTCCTGTCTCTGCAGGTCACTCCTCAGTCCCCTCTATGCTTCTCCTGTCTGTGCAGTTGACTCCTCAGTCCCTTCTATGCTCCTCCTGTCTGTGCAGGTGACTCCTCAGTCCCCTCTATGCTCCTCCTGTCTGTGCAGGTGACTCCTCAGTACCCTCTATGCTCCTCCTGTCTGTGCAGGTGACTCCTCAGTCCCCTCTCTGCTCCTCCTGTCTGTGCAGGTGACTCCTCAGTCCCCTCTATGCTCCTCCTGTCTGTGCAGGTCACTCCTCAGTCCCCTCTATGCTCCTCCTGTCTGTGCAGGTACTCCTCAGTCCCCTCTATGCTCCTCCTGTCTGTGCAGGTGACTCCTCAGTCCCCTCTATGCTCCCCCTGTCTGTGCAGGTCACTCCTCAGTCCCCTCTATGCTCCTCCTGTCTGTGCAGGTGACTCCTCAGTCCCCTCTATGCTCCTCCTGTCTGTGCAGGTGACTCCTCAGTCCCCTCTATGCTCCTCCTGTCTGTGGGGGTGACTCCTCAGTCCCCTCTATGCTCCTCCTGTCTGTGCAGGTGACTCCTCAGTCCCCTCTATGCTCATCCTGTCTGTGCAGGTGACTCCTCAGTCCCCTCTATGCTCCTCCTGTCTGTGCGGGTGACTCCTCAGTCCCCTCTATGCTCCTCCTGTCTGTGCGGGTGACTCCTCAGTCCCCTCTATGCTCCTCCTGTCTGTGCAGGTGACTCCTCAGCTCAGTCCCCTCTATGCTCCTCCTGTCTGTGCAGGTGACTCCTCAGTCCCCTCTATGCTCCTCCTGTCTGTGCAGGTGACTCCTCAGTCCCCTCTATGCTCCTCCTGTCTGTGCGGGTGACTCCTCAGTCCCCTCTATGCTCCTCCTGTCTGTGCAGGTCACTCCTCAGTCCCCTCTATGCTCCTCCTGTCTGTGCGGGTGACTCCTCAGTCCCCTCTATGCTCCTCCTGTCTGTGCAGGTCAGTGCTCAGTCCCCTCTATGCTCCTCCTGTCTGTGCAGGTCACTCCTCAGTCCTCTCTATGCTCCTCCTGTCTGTGCGGGTGACTCCTCAGTCCCCTCTATGCTCCTCCTGTCTGTGCAGGTGACTCCTCAGTCCCCTCTATGCTCCTCCTGTCTGTGCGGGTGACTCCTCAGTCCCCTCTATGCTCCTCCTGTCTGTGCAGGTGACTCCTCAGTCCCCTCTATGCTCCTCCTGTCTGTGCAGATCAGTCCTCAGTCCCCTCTATGCTCCTCCTGTCTGTGCAGGTCACTCCTCAGTCCCCTCTAAGCTCCTCCTGTCTGTGCGGGTGACTCCTCAGTCCCCTCTATGCTCCTCCTGTCTGTGCAGGTCAGTCCTCAGTCCCCTCTATGCTCCTCCTGTCTGTGCAGGTCAGTCCTCAGTCCCCTCTATGCTCCTCCTGTCTGTGCAGGTCACTCCTCAGTCCCCTCTATGCTCCTCCTGTCTGTGCAGGTGACTCCTCAGTCCCCTCTATGCTCCTCCTGTCTGGGCAGGTCACTCCTCAGTCCCCTCTATGCTCCTCCTGTCTGTGCAGGTGACTCCTCAGTCCCCTCTATGCTCCTCCTGTCTGTGCAGGTGACTCCTCAGTCCCCTCTATGCTCCTCCTGTCTGTGCAGGTGACTCCTCAGTCCCCTCTATGCTCCTCCTGTCTGTGCAGGTCACTCCTCAGTCCCTTCTATGCTCCTCCTGTCTGTGCAGGTGACTCCTCAGTCCCTTCTATGCTCCTCCTGTCTGTGCAGGTCACTCCTCAGTCCCTTCTATGCTCCTCCTGTCTGTGCAGGTCACTCCTCAGTCCCCTCTATGCTCCTCCTGTCTGTGCAGGTCACTCCTCAGTCCCTTCTATGCTCCTCCTGTCTGTGCAGGTGACTCCTCAGTCCCCTCTATGCTCCTCCTGTCTGTGCAGGTCACTCCTCAGTCCCCTCTATGCTCCTCCTGTCTGTGCAGGTCACTCCTCAGTCCCCTCTATGCTCCTCCTGTCTGTGCAGGTCACTCCTCAGTCCCCTCTATGCTCCTCCTGTCTGTGCAGGTGACTCCTCAGTCCCCTCTATGCTCCTCCTGTCTGGGCAGGTCACTCCTCAGTCCCCTCTATGCTCCTCCTGTCTGTGCAGGTGACTCCTCAGTCCCCTCTATGCTCCTCCTGTCTGTGCAGGTCACTCCTCAGTCCCCTCTATGCTCCTCCTGTCTGTGCAGGTGACTCCTCAGTCCCCTCTATGCTCCTCCTGTCTGTGCAGGTCACTCCTCAGTCCCTTCTATGCTCCTCCTGTCTGTGCAGGTGACTCCTCAGTCCCCTCTATGCTCCTCCTGTCTGTGGAGGTCACTCCTCAGTCCCCTCTATGCTCCTCCTGTCTGTGCAGGTGACTCCTCAGTCCCCTCTCTGCTCCTCCTGTCTGTGCAGGTGACTCCTCAGTCCCCTCTATGCTCCTCCTGTCTGTGCAGGTCACTCCTCAGTCCCCTCTATGCTCCTCCTGTCTGTGCAGGTACTCCTCAGTCCCCTCTATGCTCCTCCTGTCTGTGCAGGTGACTCCTCAGTCCCCTCTATGCTCCCCCTGTCTGTGCAGGTCACTCCTCAGTCCCCTCTATGCTCCTCCTGTCTGTGCAGGTGACTCCTCAGTCCCCTCTATGCTCCTCCTGTCTGTGCAGGTGACTCCTCAGTCCCCTCTATGCTCCTCCTGTCTGTGGGGGTGACTCCTCAGTCCCCTCTATGCTCCTCCTGTCTGTGCAGGTGACTCCTCAGTCCCCTCTATGCTCATCCTGTCTGTGCAGGTGACTCCTCAGTCCCCTCTATGCTCCTCCTGTCTGTGCGGGTGACTCCTCAGTCCCCTCTATGCTCCTCCTGTCTGTGCGGGTGACTCCTCAGTCCCCTCTATGCTCCTCCTGTCTGTGCGGGTGACTCCTCAGTCCCCTCTATGCTCCTCCTGTCTGTGCAGGTGACTCCTCAGTCCCCTCTATGCTCCTCCTGTCTGTGCGGGTGACTCCTCAGTCCCCTCTATGCTCCTCCTGTCTGTGCAGGTGACTCCTCAGTCCCCTCTATGCTCCTCCTGTCTGTGCGGGTGACTCCTCAGTCCCCTCTATGCTCCTCCTGTCTGTGCGGGTGACTCCTCAGTCCCCTCTATGCTCCTCCTGTCTGTGCAGGTCACTCCTCAGTCCCCTCTATGCTCCTCCTGTCTGTGCGGGTGACTCCTCAGTCCCCTCTATGCTCCTCCTGTCTGTGCAGGTCAGTGCTCAGTCCCCTCTATGCTCCTCCTGTCTGTGCAGGTCACTCCTCAGTCCTCTCTATGCTCCTCCTGTCTGTGCGGGTGACTCCTCAGTCCCCTCTATGCTCCTCCTGTCTGTGCAGGTGACTCCTCAGTCCCCTCTATGCTCCTCCTGTCTGTGCGGGTGACTCCTCAGTCCCCTCTATGCTCCTCCTGTCTGTGCAGGTGACTCCTCAGTCCCCTCTATGCTCCTCCTGTCTGTGCAGATCAGTCCTCAGTCCCCTCTATGCTCCTCCTGTCTGTGCAGGTCACTCCTCAGTTCCCTCTAAGCTCCTCCTGTCTGTGCGGGTGACTCCTCAGTCCCCTCTATGCTCCTCCTGTCTGTGCAGGTCAGTCCTCAGTCCCCTCTATGCTCCTCCTGTCTGTGCAGGTCAGTCCTCAGTCCCCTCTATGCTCCTCCTGTCTGTGCAGGTCACTCCTCAGTCCCCTCTATGCTCCTCCTGTCTGTGCAGGTGACTCCTCAGTCCCCTCTATGCTCCTCCTGTCTGGGCAGGTCACTCCTCAGTCCCCTCTATGCTCTTCCTGTCTGTGCAGGTGACTCCTCAGTCCCCTCTATGCTCCTCCTGTCTGTGCAGGTGACTCCTCAGTCCCCTCTATGCTCCTCCTGTCTGTGCAGGTGACTCCTCAGTCCCCTCTATGCTCCTCCTGTCTGTGCAGGTCACTCCTCAGTCCCTTCTATGCTCCTCCTGTCTGTGCAGGTGACTCCTCAGTCCCCTCTATGCTCCTCCTGTCTGTGCAGGTCACTCCTCAGTCCCCTCTATGCTCCTCCTGTCTGTGCAGGTCACTCCTCAGTCCCCTCTATGCTCCTCCTGTCTGTGCAGGTCACTCCTCAGTCCCCTCTATGCTCCTCCTGTCTGAGCAGGTGACTCCTCAGTCCCCTCTATGCTCCTCCTGTCTGGGCAGGTCACTCCTCACTCCCCTCTATGCTCCTCCTGTCTGTGCAGGTGACTCCTCAGTCCCCTCTATGCTCCTCCTGTCTGTGCAGGTCACTCCTCAGTCCCCTCTATGCTCCTCCTGTCTGTGCAGGTGACTCCTCAGTCCCCTCTATGCTCCTCCTGTCTGGGCAGGTCACTCCTCAGTCCCCTCTATGCTCCTCCTGTCTGTGCAGGTGACTCCTCAGTCCCCTCTATGCTCCTCCTGTCTGTGCAGGTCACTCCTCAGTCCCCTCTATGCTCCTCCTGTCTGTGCAGGTGACTCCTCAGTCCCCTCTATGCTCCTCCTGTCTGTGCAGGTCACTCCTTAGTCCCTTCTATGCTCCTCCTGTCTGTGCAGGTGACTCCTCAGTCCCCTCTATGCTCCTCCTGTCTGTGGAGGTCACTCCTCAGTCCCCTCTATGCTCCTCCTGTCTGTGCAGGTGACTCCTCAGTCCCCTCTCTGCTCCTCCTGTCTGTGCAGGTGACTCCTCAGTCCCCTCTATGCTCCTCCTGTCTGTGCAGGTCACTCCTCAGTCCCCTCTATGCTGCTCCTGTCTGTGCAGGTACTCCTCAGTCCCCTCTATGCTCCTCCTGTCTGTGCAGGTGACTCCTCAGTCCCCTCTATGCTCCCCCTGTCTGTGCAGGTCACTCCTCAGTCCCCTCTATGCTCCTCCTGTCTGTGCAGGTGACTCCTCAGTCCCCTCTATGCTCCTCCTGTCTGTGCAGGTGACTCCTCAGTCCCCTCTATGCTCCTCCTGTCTGTGCGGGTGACTCCTCAGTCCCCTCTATGCTCCTCCTGTCTGTGCAGGTGACTCCTCAGTCCCCTCTATGCTCATCCTGTCTGTGCAGGTGACTCCTCAGTCCCCTCTATGCTCCTCCTGTCTGTGCGGGTGACTCCTCAGTCCCCTCTATGCTCCTCCTGTCTGTGCGGGTGACTCCTCAGTCCCCTCTGTGCTCCTCCTGTCTGTGCGGGTGACTCCTCAGTCCCCTCTATGCTCCTCCTGTCTGTGCAGGTGACTCCTCAGTCCCCTCTATGCTCCTCCTGTCTGTGCAGGTGACTCCTCAGTCCCCTCTATGCTCCTCCTGTCTGTGCAGGTGACTCCTCAGTCCCCTCTATGCTCCTCCTGTCTGTGCGGGTGACTCCTCAGTCCCCTCTATGCTCCTCCTGTCTGTGCGGGTAACTCCTCAGTCCCCTCTATACTCCTCCTGTCTGTGCAGGTCACCCCTCAGTCCCCTCTATGCTCCTCCTGTCTGTGCGGGTGACTCCTCAGTCCCCTCTATGCTCCTCCTGTCTGTGCAGGTCAGTCCTCAGTCCCCTCTATGCTCCTCCTGTCTGTGCATTTCACTCCTCAGTCCTCTCTATGCTCCTCCTGTCTGTGCGGGTGACTCCTCAGTCCCCTCTATGCTCCTCCTGTCTGTGCAGGTGACTCCTCAGTCCCCTCTATGCTCCTCCTGTCTGTGCGGGTGACTCCTCAGTCCCCTCTATGCTCCTCCTGTCTGTGCAGGTGACTCCTCAGTCCCCTCTATGCTCCTCCTGTCTGTGCAGGTCAGTCCTCAGTCCCCTCTATGCTCCTCCTGTCTGTGCAGGTCACTCCTCAGTCCCCTCTAAGCTCCTCCTGTCTGTGCGGGTGACTCCTCAGTCCCCTCTATGCTCCTCCTGTCTGTGCAGGTCAGGCCTCAGTCCCCTCTATGCTCCTCCTGTCTGTGCAGGTCACTCCTCAGTCCCCTCTATGCTCCTCCTGTCTGTGCAGGTGACTCCTCAGTCCCCTCTATGCTCCTCCTGTCTGTGCAGGTCAGTCCTCAGTCCCCTCTATGCTCCTCCTGTCTGTGCAGGTCACTCCTCAGTCCCCTCTAAGCTCCTCCTGTCTGTGCGGGTGACTCCTCAGTCCCCTCTATGCTCCTCCTGTCTGTGCAGGTCAGGCCTCAGTCCCCTCTATGCTCCTCCTGTCTGTGCAGGTGACTCCTCAGTCCCCTCTATGCTCCTCCTGTCTGTGCAGGTCAGGCCTCAGTCCCCTCTATGCTCCTCCTGTCTGTGCAGGTCACTCCTCAGTCCCCTCTATGCTCCTCCTGTCTGTGCAGGTGACTCCTCAGTCCCCTCTATGCTCCTCCTGTCTGGGCAGGTCACTCCTCAGTCCCCTCTATGCTCCTCCTGTCTGTGCAGGTGACTCCTCAGTCCCCTCTACGCTCCTCCTGTCTGTGCAGGTGACTGCTCAATCCCCTCTATGCTCCTCCTGTCTGTGCAGGTGACTCCTCAGTCCCCTCTATGCTCCTCCTGTCTGTGCAGGTGACTCCTCAGTCCCCTCTATGCTCTTCCTGTCTGTGCAGGTCACTCCTCAGTCCCTTCTATGCTCCTCCTGTCTGTGCAGGTGACTCCTCAGTCCCCTCTATGCTCCTCCTGTCTGTGCAGGTCACTCCTCAGTCCCCTCTATGCTCCTCCTGTCTGTGCAGGTCACTCCTCAGTCCCCTCTATGCTCCTCCTGTCTGTGCAGATCACTCCTCAGTCCCCTCTATGCTCCTCCTGTCTGTGCAGGTGACTCCTCAGTCCCCTCTATGCTCCTCCTGTCTGGGCAGGTCACTCCTCAGTCCCCTCTATGCTCCTCCTGTCTGTGCAGGTGACTCCTCAGTCCCCTCTATGCTCCTCCTGTCTGTGCAGGTGACTCCTCAGTCCCCTCTATGCTCCTCCTGTCTGTGCAGGTGACTCCTCAGTCCCCTCTATGCTCCTCCTGTCTGTGCAGGTCACTCCTCAGTCCCCTCTATGCTCCTCCTGTCTGTGCGGGTGACTCCTCAGTCCCCTCTATGCTCCTCCTGTCTGTGCAGGTGACTCCTCAGTCCCCTCTATGCTCATCCTGTCTGTGCAGGTGACTCCTCAGTCCCCTCTATGCTCCTCCTGTCTGTGCAGGTGACTCCTCAGTCCCCTCTATGCTCATCCTGTCTGTGCAGGTGACTCCTCAGTCCCCTCTATGCTCCTCCTGTCTGTGCGGGTGACTCCTCAGTCCCCTCTATGCTCCTCCTGTCTGTGCGGGTGACTCCTCAGTCCCCTCTGTGCTCCTCCTGTCTGTGCGGGTGACTCCTCAGTCCCCTCTATGCTCCTCCTGTCTGTGCAGGTGACTCCTCAGTCCCCTCTATGCTCCTCCTGTCTGTGCAGGTGACTCCTCAGTCCCCTCTATGCTCCTCCTGTCTGTGCAGGTGACTCCTCAGTCCCCTCTATGCTCCTCCTGTCTGTGCGGGTGACTCCTCAGTCCCCTCTATGCTCCTCCTGTCTGTGCGGGTGACTCCTCAGTCCCCTCTATGCTCCTCCTGTCTGTGCAGGTCACTCCTCAGTCCCCTCTATGCTCCTCCTGTCTGTGCGGGTGACTCCTCAGTCCCCTCTATGCTCCTCCTGTCTGTGCAGGTCACTCCTCAGTCCCCTCTATGCTCCTCCTGTCTGTGCAGGTCACTCCTCAGTCCCCTCTATGCTCCTCCTGTCTGTGCAGGTCACTCCTCAGTCCTCTCTATGATCCTCCTGTCTGTGCGGGTGACTCCTCAGTCCCCTCTATGCTCCTCCTGTCTGTGCAGGTGACTCCTCAGTCCCCTCTATGCTCCTCCTGTCTGTGCGGGTGACTCCTCAGTCCCCTCTATGCTCCTCCTGTCTGTGCAGGTGACTCCTCAGTCCCCTCTATGCTCCTCCTGTCTGTGCAGGTCAGTCCTCAGTCCCCTCTATGCTCCTCCTGTCTGTGCACGTCACTCCTCAGTCCCCTCTAAGCTCCTCCTGTCTGTGCGGGTGACTCCTCAGTCCCCTCTATGCTCCTCCTGTCTGTGCAGGTCAGTCCTCAGTCCCCTCTATGCTCCTCCTGTCTGTGCAGGTCAGTCCTCAGTCCCCTCTATGCTCCTCCTGTCTGTGCAGGTCACTCCTCAGTCCCCTCTATGCTCCTCCTGTCTGTGCAGGTGACTCCTCAGTCCCCTCTATGCTCCTCCTGTCTGTGCAGGTGACTCCTCAGTCCCCTCTATGCTCCTCCTGTCTGTGCAGGTCACTCCTCAGTCCCCTCTACGCTCCTCCTGTCTGTGCAGGTGACTGCTCAATCCCCTCTATGCTCCTCCTGTCTGTGCAGGTGACTCCTCAGTCCCCTCTATGCTCCTCCTGTCTGTGCAGGTGACTCCTCAGTCCCCTCTATGCTCCTCCTGTCTGTGCAGGTCACTCCTCAGTCCCTTCTATGCTCCTCCTGTCTGTGCAGGTGACTCCTCAGTCCCCTCTATGCTCCTCCTGTCTGTGCAGGTCACTCCTCAGTCCCCTCTATGCTCCTCCTGTCTGTGCAGGTCACTCATCAGTCCCCTCTATGCTCCTCCTGTCTGTGCAGGTCACTCCTCAGTCCCCTCTATGCTCCTCCTGTCTGTGCAGGTGACTCCTCAGTCCCCTCTATGCTCCTCCTGTCTGGGCAGGTCACTCCTCAGTCCCCTCTATGCTCCTCCTGTCTGTGCAGGTGACTCCTCAGTCCCCTCTATGCTCCTCCTGTCTGTGCAGGTGACTCCTCAGTCCCCTCTATGCTCCTCCTGTCTGTGCAGGTGACTCCTCAGTCCCCTCTATGCTCCTCCTGTCTGTGCAGGTCACTCCTCAGTCCCCTCTATGCTCCTCCTGTCTGTGCAGGTGACTCCTCAGTCCCCTCTATGCTCCTCCTGTCTGTGCAGGTGACTCCTCAGTCCCCTCTATGCTCCTCCTGTCTGTGCGGGTGACTCCTCAGTCCCCTCTATGCTCCTCCTGTCTGTGCAGGTGACTCCTCAGTCCCCTCTATGCTCCTCCTGTCTGTGCAGGTCAGTCCTCAGTCCCCTCTATGCTCCTCCTGTCTGTGCAGGTCACTCCTCAGTCCCCTCTAAGCTCCTCCTGTCTGTGCGGGTGACTCCTCAGTCCCCTCTATGCTCCTACTGTCTGTGCAGGTCAGGCCTCAGTCCCCTCTATGCTCCTCCTGTCTGTGCAGGTCACTCCTCAGTCCCCTCTATGCTCCTCCTGTCTGTGCAGGTGACTCCTCAGTCCCCTCTATGCTCCTCCTGTCTGTGCAGGTCAGTCCTCAGTCCCCTCTATGCTCCTCCTGTCTGTGCAGGTCACTCCTCAGTCCCCTCTAAGCTCCTCCTGTCTGTGCGGGTGACTCCTCAGTCCCCTCTATGCTCCTCCTGTCTGTGCAGGTCAGGCCTCAGTCCCCTCTATGCTCCTCCTGTCTGTGCAGGTGACTCCTCAGTCCCCTCTATGCTCCTCCTGTCTGTGCAGGTCAGGCCTCAGTCCCCTCTATGCTCCTCCTGTCTGTGCAGGTGACTCCTCAGTCCCCTCTATGCTCCTCCTGTCTGTGCAGGTGACTCCTCAGTCCCCTCTATGCTCCTCCTGTCTGGGCAGGTCACTCCTCAGTCCCCTCTATGCTCCTCCTGTCTGTGCAGGTGACTCCTCAGTCCCCTCTACGCTCCTCCTGTCTGTGCAGGTGACTGCTCAATCCCCTCTATGCTCCTCCTGTCTGTGCAGGTGACTCCTCAGTCCCCTCTATGCTCCTCCTGTCTGTGCAGGTGACTCCTCAGTCCCCTCTATGCTCCTCCTGTCTGTGCAGGTCACTCCTCAGTCCCTTCTATGCTCCTCCTGTCTGTGCAGGTGACTCCTCAGTCCCCTCTATGCTCCTCCTGTCTGTGCAGGTCACTCCTCAGTCCCCTCTATGCTCCTCCTGTCTGTGCAGGTCACTCCTCAGTCCCCTCTATGCTCCTCCTGTCTGTGCAGATCACTCCTCAGTCCCCTCTATGCTCCTCCTGTCTGTGCAGGTGACTCCTCAGTCCCCTCTATGCTCCTCCTGTCTGGGCAGGTCACTCCTCAGTCCCCTCTATGCTCCTCCTGTCTGTGCAGGTGACTCCTCAGTCCCCTCTATGCTCCTCCTGTCTGTGCAGGTGACTCCTCAGTCCCCTCTATGCTCCTCCTGTCTGTGCAGGTGACTCCTCAGTCCCCTCTATGCTCCTCCTGTCTGTGCAGGTCACTCCTCAGTCCCCTCTATGCTCCTCCTGTCTGTGCGGGTGACTCCTCAGTCCCCTCTATGCTCCTCCTGTCTGTGCAGGTGACTCCTCAGTCCCCTCTATGCTCATCCTGTCTGTGCAGGTGACTCCTCAGTCCCCTCTATGCTCCTCCTGTCTGTGCAGGTGACTCCTCAGTCCCCTCTATGCTCATCCTGTCTGTGCAGGTGACTCCTCAGTCCCCTCTATGCTCCTCCTGTCTGTGCGGGTGACTCCTCAGTCCCCTCTATGCTCCTCCTGTCTGTGCGGGTGACTCCTCAGTCCCCTCTGTGCTCCTCCTGTCTGTGCGGGTGACTCCTCAGTCCCCTCTATGCTCCTCCTGTCTGTGCAGGTGACTCCTCAGTCCCCTCTATGCTCCTCCTGTCTGTGCAGGTGACTCCTCAGTCCCCTCTATGCTCCTCCTGTCTGTGCAGGTGACTCCTCAGTCCCCTCTATGCTCCTCCTGTCTGTGCGGGTGACTCCTCAGTCCCCTCTATGCTCCTCCTGTCTGTGCGGGTGACTCCTCAGTCCCCTCTATGCTCCTCCTGTCTGTGCAGGTCACTCCTCAGTCCCCTCTATGCTCCTCCTGTCTGTGCGGGTGACTCCTCAGTCCCCTCTATGCTCCTCCTGTCTGTGCAGGTCACTCCTCAGTCCCCTCTATGCTCCTCCTGTCTGTGCAGGTCACTCCTCAGTCCCCTCTATGCTCCTCCTGTCTGTGCAGGTCACTCCTCAGTCCTCTCTATGCTCCTCCTGTCTGTGCGGGTGACTCCTCAGTCCCCTCTATGCTCCTCCTGTCTGTGCAGGTGACTCCTCAGTCCCCTCTATGCTCCTCCTGTCTGTGCGGGTGACTCCTCAGTCCCCTCTATGCTCCTCCTGTCTGTGCAGGTGACTCCTCAGTCCCCTCTATGCTCCTCCTGTCTGTGCAGGTCAGTCCTCAGTCCCCTCTATGCTCCTCCTGTCTGTGCACGTCACTCCTCAGTCCCCTCTAAGCTCCTCCTGTCTGTGCGGGTGACTCCTCAGTCCCCTCTATGCTCCTCCTGTCTGTGCAGGTCAGTCCTCAGTCCCCTCTATGCTCCTCCTGTCTGTGCAGGTCAGTCCTCAGTCCCCTCTATGCTCCTCCTGTCTGTGCAGGTCACTCCTCAGTCCCCTCTATGCTCCTCCTGTCTGTGCAGGTGACTCCTCAGTCCCCTCTATGCTCCTCCTGTCTGTGCAGGTGACTCCTCAGTCCCCTCTATGCTCCTCCTGTCTGTGCAGGTCACTCCTCAGTCCCCTCTACGCTCCTCCTGTCTGTGCAGGTGACTGCTCAATCCCCTCTATGCTCCTCCTGTCTGTGCAGGTGACTCCTCAGTCCCCTCTATGCTCCTCCTGTCTGTGCAGGTGACTCCTCAGTCCCCTCTATGCTCCTCCTGTCTGTGCAGGTCACTCCTCAGTCCCTTCTATGCTCCTCCTGTCTGTGCAGGTGACTCCTCAGTCCCCTCTATGCTCCTCCTGTCTGTGCAGGTCACTCCTCAGTCCCCTCTATGCTCCTCCTGTCTGTGCAGGTGACTCCTCAGTCCCCTCTATGCTCCTCCTGTCTGGGCAGGTCACTCCTCAGTCCCCTCTATGCTCCTCCTGTCTGTGCAGGTGACTCCTCAGTCCCCTCTATGCTCCTCCTGTCTGTGCAGGTGACTCCTCAGTCCCCTCTATGCTCCTCCTGTCTGTGCAGGTGACTCCTCAGTCCCCTCTATGCTCCTCCTGTCTGTGCAGGTCACTCCTCAGTCCCCTCTATGCTCCTCCTGTCTGTGCAGGTGACTCCTCAGTCCCCTCTATGCTCCTCCTGTCTGTGCAGGTCACTCCTCAGTCCCCTCTATGCTCCTCCTGTCTGTGCAGGTCACTCCTCAGTCCCTTCTATGCTCCTTCTGTCTGTGCAGGTGACTCCTCAGTCCCCTCTATGCTCCTCCTGTCTGTGGAGGTCACTCCTCAGTCCCCTCTATGCTCCTCCTGTCTGTGCAGGTGACTTCTCAGTCCCCTCTATGCTCCTCCTGTCTGTGCAGGTCACTCCTCAGTCCCCTCTATGCTCCTCCGGTCTGGGCAGGTCACTCCTCAGTCCCCTCTATGCTCCTCCTGTCTGTGCAGGTGACTCCTCAGTCCCCTCTATGCTCCTCCTGTCTGTGCAGGTGACTCCTCAGTCCCCTCTATGCTCCTCCTGTCTGTGCAGGTCACTCCTCAGTCCCCTCTATGCTCCTCCTGTCTGCGCAGGTGACTCCTCAGTCCCCTCTATGCTCCTCCTGTCTGTGCAGGTCACTCCTCAGTCCCCTCTATGCTCCTCCTGTCTGTGCAGGTGACTCCTCAGTCCCCTCTATGCTCCTCCTGTCTGTGCAGGTCACTCCTCAGTCCCCTCTATGCTCCTCCTGTCTGTGCAGGTCACTCCTCAGTCCCCTCTATGCTCCTCCTGTCTGTGCAGGTGACTCCTCAGTCCCCTCTATGCTCCTCCTGTCTGTGCAGGTCACTCCTCAGTCCCCTCTATGCTCCTCCTGTCTGTGCAGGTGACTCCTCAGTCCCCTCTATGCTCCTCCTGTCTGTGCAGGTGACTCCTCAGTCCCCTCTATGCTCCTCCTGTCTGTGCAGGTCACTCCTCAGTCCCCTCTATGCTCCTCCTGTCTGTGCAGGTGACTCCTCAGTCCCCTCTATGCTCCTCCTGTCTGTGCAGGTCACTCCTCAGTCCCCTCTATGCTCCTCCTGTCTGTGCAGGTCACTCCTCAGTCCCCTCTATGCTCCTCCTGTCTGTGCAGGTCACTCCTCAGTCCCCTCTATGCTCCTCCTGTCTGTGCAGGTCACTCCTCAGTCGCCTCTATGATCCTCCTGTCTGTGCAGGTCACTCCTCAGTCCCCTCTATGCTCCTCCTGTCTGTGCAGGTCACTCTTCAGTCCCCTCTCTGCTCCTCCTGTCTGTGCAGGTCACTCCTCAGTCCCCTCTATGCTCCTCCTGTCTGTGCAGGTCACTCCTCAGTCCCCTCTATGCTCCTCCTGTCTGTGCAGGTCACTCCTCAGTCCCCTCTCTGCTCCTCCTGTCCGTGCGGGTCACTCCTCAGTCCCCTCTCTGCTCCTCCTGTCTGTGCGGGTCACTCCTCAGTCCCCTCTATGCTCCTCCTGTCTGTGCAGGTCACTCCTCAGTCCCCTCTATGCTCCTCCTGTCTGTGCAGGTGACTCCTCAGTTCCCTCTATGCTCCTCCTGTCTGTCCAGGTCACTCCTCAGTCCCCTCTATGCTCCTCCTGTCTGTGCAGGTGACTCCTCAGTCCCCTCTATGCTCCTCCTGTCTGTGCAGGTCACTCCTCAGTCCCCTCTATGCTCCTCCTGTCTGTGCAGGTCACTCCTCAGTCCCCTCTATGCTCCTCTTGTCTGTGCAGGTGACTCCTCAGTCCCCTCTATGCTCCTCCTGTCTGTGCAGGTCACTCCTCAGTCGCCTCTATGCTCCTCCTGTCTGTGCAGGTCACTCCTCAGTCCCCTCTATGCTCCTCCTGTCTGTGCAGGTCACTCTTCAGTCCCCTCTCTGCTCCTCCTGTATGTGCAGGTCACTCCTCAGTCCCCTCTCTGATCCTCCTGTCTGTGCGGGTCACTCCTCAGTCCCCTCTCTGCTCCTCCTGTCTGTGCGGGTCACTCCTCAGTCCCCTCTCTGCTCCTCCTGTCTGTGCAGGTCACTCCTCAGTCCCCTCTCTGATCCTCCTGTCTGTGCGGGTCACTCCTCAGTCCCCTCTCTGCTCCTCCTGTCTGTGCGGGTCACTCCTCAGTCCCCTCTATGCTCCTCCTGTCTGTGCAGGTGACTCCTCAGTCCCCTCTATGCTCCTTCTGTCTGTGCAGGTGACTCCTCAGTCCCCTCTCTGCTCCTCCTGTCTGTGCGGGTCACTCCTCAGTCCCCTCTATGCTCCTCCTGTCTGTGCAGGGGACTCCTCAGTCCCCTCTATGCTCCTCCTGTCTGTGCAGGTCACTCCTCAGTCCCTTCTATGCTCCTCCTGTCTGTGCAGGTGACTCCTCAGTCCCCTCTATGCTCCTCCTGTCTGTGCGGGTGACTCCTCAGTCCCCTCTATGCTCCTCCTGTCTGTGCAGGTGACTCCTCAGTCCCCTCTATGCTCCTCCTGTCTGTGCAGATCAGTCCTCAGTCCCCTCTATGCTCCTCCTGTCTGTGCAGGTCACTCCTCAGTCGCCTCTATGCTCCTCCTGTCTGTGCAGGTCACTCCTCAGTCCCCTCTATGCTCCTCCTGTCTGTGCAGGTCACTCTTCAGTCCCCTCTCTGCTCCTCCTGTCTGTGCAGGTCACTCCTCAGTCCCCTCTATGCTCCTCCTGTCTGTGCAGGTCACTCCTCAGTCCCCTCTATGCTCCTCCTGTCTGTGCAGGTCACTCCTCAGTCCCCTCTCTGCTCCTCCTGTCCGTGCGGGTCACTCCTCAGTCCCCTCTCTGCTCCTCCTGTCTGTGCGGGTCACTCCTCAGTCCCCTCTATGCTCCTCCTGTCTGTGCAGGTCACTCCTCAGTCCCCTCTATGCTCCTCCTGTCTGTGCAGGTGACTCCTCAGTTCCCTCTATGCTCCTCCTGTCTGTGCAGGTCACTCCTCAGTCCCCTCTATGCTCCTCCTGTCTGTGCAGGTGACTCCTCAGTCCCCTCTATGCTCCTCCTGTCTGTGCAGGTCACTCCTCAGTCCCCTCTATGCTCCTCCTGTCTGTGCAGGTCACTCCTCAGTCCCCTCTATGCTCCTCTTGTCTGTGCAGGTGACTCCTCAGTTCCCTCTATGCTCCTCCTGTCTGTGCAGGTCACTCCTCAGTCGCCTCTATGCTCCTCCTGTCTGTGCAGGTCACTCCTCAGTCCCCTCTATGCTCCTCCTGTCTGTGCAGGTCACTCTTCAGTCCCCTCTCTGCTCCTCCTGTCTGTGCAGGTCACTCCTCAGTCCCCTCTCTGATCCTCCTGTCTGTGCGGGTCACTCCTCAGTCCCCTCTCTGCTCCTCCTGTCTGTGCGGGTCACTCCTCAGTCCCCTCTATGCTCCTCCTGTCTGTGCAGGTGACTCCTCAGTCCCCTCTATGCTCCTCCTGTCTGTGCAGGTGACTCCTCAGTCCCCTCTATGCTCATCCTGTCTGTGCAGGTCACTCCTCAGTCCCCTCTATGCTCCTCCTGTCTGTGCAGGTGACTCCTCAGTCCCCTCTATGCTCCTCCTGTCTGTGCAGGTCACTCCTCAGTCCCCTCTATGCTCCTCCTGTCTGTGCAGGTGACTCCTCAGTCCCCTCTATGCTCCTTCTGTCTGTGCAGGTGACTCCTCAGTCCCCTCTCTGCTCCTCCTGTCTGTGCGGGTCACTCCTCAGTCCCCTCTATGCTCCTCCTGTCTGTGCAGGGGACTCCTCAGTCCCCTCTATGCTCCTCCTGTCTGTGCAGGTCACTCCTCAGTCCCTTCTATGCTCCTCCTGTCTGTGCAGGTGACTCCTCAGTCCCCTCTATGCTCCTCCTGTCTGTGCGGGTGACTCCTCAGTCCCCTCTATGCTCCTCCTGTCTGTGCAGGTGACTCCTCAGTCCCCTCTATGCTCCTCCTGTCTGTGCAGATCAGTCCTCAGTCCCCTCTATGCTCCTCCTGTCTGTGCAGGTCACTCCTCAGTCGCCTCTATGCTCCTCCTGTCTGTGCAGGTCACTCCTCAGTCCCCTCTATGCTCCTCCTGTCTGTGCAGGTCACTCTTCAGTCCCCTCTCTGCTCCTCCTGTCTGTGCAGGTCACTCCTCAGTCCCCTCTATGCTCCTCCTGTCTGTGCAGGTGACTCCTCAGTCCCCTCTATGCTCCTCCTGTCTGTGCAGGTCACTCCTCAGTCCCCTCTATGCTCCTCCTGTCTGTGCAGGTCACTCCTCAGTCCCTTCTATGCTCCTCCTGTCTGTGCAGGTCACTCCTCTGTCCGGATTCTCGTCTTTGCAGTCTTTATCACATCAGGAGTTTATATTTCTTCCTCCTGTTTATTAATATCGACAATTAATGTTTTACGTAAGAACTCCTGGATAATTGGGCAGCGACGTCTCGGTTCTGGGAAGAATTCAATTAGTGCGTTTCCCTTTTTGACTTTTCATCAGTTTTAATTAAGATGATATTTATAAATGCTAAAAGTCACTGGTGTAAATAATCGTATTGTGCCCCCATCAGACACAGCGAGAAAGTGGTCTGCAGCGTCGGAGGTGGTCCGGACAGTCGCCCGGTTGTTTCTTCTTTTGTTGTTACATGTCTGGAAGGAGAAAAGCTGCTAAACTGTTCTTATATCCGAATTACTGGTCTTCAGTAAAATAATTGCCCCCAAAAGAGCAGCGTGACCCCGTAATAACCGCATCAAATCATCAGATCTGAGGAGGAACTGCAGCAAAATCCATTAACATAGACGTATTATAGTAGTTATATTCTTGTACATAGGAGCAGTATTATAGTAGTTATATTCTTGTACATAGGAGCTGTATTATAGTAGTTATATTCTTGTACATAGGGGGCAGTATTATAGTAGTTATATTCTTGTACATAGGGGCAGTATTATAGTAGTTATATTCTTGTACATAGGAGCAGTATTATAGTAGTTATATTCTTGTACATAGGAGCAGTATTATAGTGGTTATATTCTTGTACATAGGGGCAGTATTATAGTAGTTATATTCTTGTACATAGGAGCATTATTATAGTAGTTATAGTCTTGTACATAGGAGCTGTATTATAGTAGTTATATTCTTGTACATAGGGGCAGTATTATAGTAGTTATATTCTTGTACATAGGAGCAGTATTATAGTGGTTATATTCTTGTACATAGGGGCAGTATTATAGTAGTTATATTCTTGTACATAGGAGCAGTATTATAGTAGTTATACTATTGTACATAGGGGCAGTATTATAGTAGTTATATTCTTGTACATAGGGGGCAGTATTATAGCAGTTATATTCTTGTATCATAGAATCATAGAGTCATAGAATCATAGAATGGTAGAGTTGGAAGGGACCTCCTGGGTCATCTGGTCCAACCCCCTGCTCAAAGCAGGATTCACTAGATCATCTCAGACAGATGTCTGTCCAGCCTCTGTTTGAAGACGTCCATTGAAGGGGAACTCACCACCTCTCGTGGCAGCCTGTTCCACTCATTAATCACCCTAACTGTCAAAAAGTTTTTTCTAATATCTAATCTGTGTCTCCTCCCATTTAGTTTCATCCCATTGCTTCTAGTCTTTCCTTGTGCAAATGAGAATAAAGATGATCCTTCTACAATGTGACAGCCCTTGACATATTTGTAGACAGCTATTAAGTCTCCTCTCAGTCTTCTTTTTTGCAAGCTAAACATTCCCAAATCCTGCAACCGTTCCTCATAGGACATGGTTTGCAGACCAGTCACCATTCTGGTCGCTCTTCTCTGAACTTGCTCCAGTTTGTCTATGTCTTTTTTAAAATGTGGTGCCCAAAACTGTACACAGTATTCCAGATGAGGTCTGACCAAAGAGGAGTAAAGACCGATAATGACTTCACGTGATCTAGACTGTATGCTTCTGTTAATACATCCCAGAATTGTATTTGCCTTTTTTGCTGCTGCATCACACTGTTGACTCATGTTCAGTGTATGATCTATTAGTATACCTAAGTCTTTTTCACATGTACTGTTGCTTAGCTCTATTCCTCCCATTCTGTATATGCTTTTTTCATTTTTATTGCCCAGATGTAGTACTTTGCATTTTTCCCTGTTAAAAACCATTCTGTTGGTTGCTGCCCACTGCTCCAGTTTATTTAGGTCTTTTTGAATCCTCTCTCTCTCTTCTCTAGTATTAGCTATCCCTCCTAGCTTTGTGTCATCAGCAAATTTAATCAGTTTACCCTCAATTCCTTCATCTAAATCATTGATAAAGATGTTGAACAATACAGGTCCCAGGACGGAGCCCTGTGGTACCCCACTTGAGACATTCATCCAGCTGGATGTGAAGCCATTTACAACCACCCTTTGAGTCCGATCACTAAGCCAGTTATGAATCCACCTAACAGTTGCCTGGTCCATTGCATACTTGGTCATTTTTTCAATAAGGATGGTGTGAGATACTTTGTCAAATGCTTTGCTGAAGTCAAGATATACTATATCTACAGCATTTCCCTGATCCACCCAGTCAGTGATTCTGTCATAGAAGGAAATTAAGTTAGTCTGACATGACTTGTTAGTTACAAACCCATGCTGACTCTGGTTAATCACTTCATTCTTATCCATGTACTTACATACATGTTGTTTAATAATTTGTTCAAAGATCTTTCCTGGTATAGAAGTCAGACTCACCGGCCTATAGTTCCCTGGGTCCACCTTCTTCCCCTTTTTGAAGATAGGAACAACATTTGCTCTTCTCCAGTCTTCTGGGACTTCTCCTATTCTCCAAGAATTTTCAAAGATTATGGAGAGTGGTTCTAAAATTTCTTCTACGATCTCCTTCAGTACTCTGGGGTGTAATTCATCTGGACCTGGAGACTTGAACTCATTTATGTTAGCTAAATATTCCCTCACATTCTTTCTGTTTACAGATAACTTGGATTCCTCTATTCCTTTAAAAGGACAGTGAAGATCAGTTGATGTTACATTTTCTTTCTGAGAGAAAACAGATGCAAAATAGGAATTAAAAAGTTCGGCCTTCTCAACATCCTCTCTTACCATTTCTCCATTTTCATCCTGTAAAAATCCTATAGCATCTTTGACTTTTCTTTTACTTTTGACATACCCCCAAAATCCTTTTTTATTGCTTTTGACATCTCTTGCAAGCCTTAATTCATTGTCAGCTTTAGCTACCCTGATACGTGCCCTACAAGATCTGCAGACTGCATTATAATCTTCTTTAGATATGCCTCCCTCTTTCCATTTAATAAACATTTCTTTCTTTCTTTTTAGCATGTGTTTAAGTTCTGTGTTCATCCATCCTGGTTTCCTTAAATGCTTCCCATTCTTCCTACTTTTCGGGATTGTTAACGATTGTGCTTTGAGAATCTCATTTTTAAAAATTTCCCATCCTTCCTGGACATTTTTGTCCTTAAGGACATCCAGCCATTGGATCCCTCCTATTCTCTTTCTGAGTCTCTTAAAATCTGCCTTTCTAAAATCTAACCTTGAAGTTTGAGTCTTCACATGTCTTCCTCCTCTAGTTATCCAAAATTCTATAATAGCATGATCGCTGCCTCCTAGGGTCCCAGCCACCTTTACCTCCTCAACCATTTCCTCCCTGTTTATAAGGATTAGATCCAAAGTAGCAGATCCCCTTGTTTTCTCCCCTACCTTTTGGAAGATAAAGTTGGCAGCAAGAGAGGATAAGAATTTGCTTGACCTGTTAGTTTTACTTGAGAGAGATTCCCAACAAATGTCTGGATAGTTGAAATCTCCCATGACCACTACGTCGTATTTTTTGGAGAACTTGGTCATTTGATACATAAAGAGTTCATCCATATCTTCAGCTTGCCCAGGTGGCCTGTAGTAAATGCCTACAATGGTGTCCTTTCCGTTGTTCTCTCCTTGTATTCTTACCCAAACAGTTTCCACAGAACTCCCAGTCTCTGAAGCTTCAATCTCTGTGCAGATATACGCTTTTCTAACATACAATGCGACACCTCCTCCTCGTTTATCAAGTCTGTTTCTTGCAAATAAGTTGTATCCTTTTAGCCTTTTATTCCAATCATGTGTATCGTCCCACCAAGTTTCAGTGATTCCAATGACATCATATTCCTTTTCCTGCATTAGTAGTTCCAATTCTCCTTGTTTGTTGCCCATGCTTTGTGCATTTGTAGCACCCTGAGGATTCGGCTGCTACAGGGGTATTGCACCTCAACCCAGAGGTGTGATATTCCACTCCCGGGTAAGGATGGAGTGTGGAACTGAGCTCAGTTAGCTGCATGCACTACACACATCCCATTTCCGAGGAACAGACCGATGGTACTCCCACTAGAGAAATGTGCAGGTACGACAGTGTCTGTTCCTGGCTGGAGTGGGAGGGGGGTGGAACATCCCAGTAGTGTAGGGGCAGATAGGGGGAGCAGTCTGGGTAAAGTTAGGAGCTCATTGGGTGCTGGTCACCTGAGCTCACACATAGAGGGAGTATATAAGGTGGGCACCATCTTAGGACAGGGTCTTTGCAGAGGAGTCTTTTGCAGAAGGCTGGTCAGTCTGTCAGTCTTTTGCAGAGCAGTGGAGGAAAGCAGAGGAGCAGAGCAGCCCCAAGGCCAAGAGTGAGAGAGGAGAAAGAAAGACCCAGAGGGGGAGAAAGAAGGAACTCCAAGAGCCCAAATTAGACCAGAGGGTGAAGAGTTGGCAACAGGGTACCGGATCCCAAGCTGGCAGAGGCTACAGCACACCTTAGCCAGGAACCGGAGGCCGTGGGCAGAATCTGCCACGGCCACCCACTATATCCACCCGGAAGGCAGACCACGCATAGGGTCAGGGAACCCAGAGACGAGGGTTCACCAACAAGAGGCCCGAGGGAGCCGGACTTAGGTGGATCCCTGGTGGGGAAGGCCAGAGAAGAGGACAGGACAGAAAGGGAGCTCAGAACCACGCTCCAGAACTACTTGGGGGTTGGCCGAGTCCAGGACCTGGTGGATGCAGCACAGCTCGGGTGGTCACTTAAGGCCGGAGTGACCGGTACAAGAACAGCAGTAAGTAAACAAACCCTGAACTGCACAGCCCGACTCTGACTCTCATTACCATCCTCACTGCACCTCCACAACCACCATCCTCTGCACCTGACCCCCTGAGGCTATACCCCTCCCGTTGGGGGTTATACTACCTGAGCTGCACATACATCACCAGCCTCAGCGGACCCTGCTGCAGCGGCGGCCGTACTGACCGCAATTCAACGGGTGGCATAGTCGACATAAAAGAACATCTAGTAACATCATAAGGACTGCCACACACTGAGCTTGACACCCTGGGCACGGACCGGGTCACAGCCACTCGGAGACTACAACCCCCATCTGATCCGGCTCCGGGTATCCCTAACAGCACTGGCCCAGGGGGCGCGTCAACTTTGGCGTAGTCGGCAGGATAACGTGCCCGCAACAACCGGGTACTGCGTGCCTGAAGAAAAGTACACCGTTACCTCAAAAAGAAGTCTCCTGCCGGTTCCGGAGGGTCCCCGCCATCGGGCCCCATCACAGGTCGTTTCCCGCCGGTTGTCCGCCATTTGCAGCTTTTTCCCGCCATCCATGGAGTTTCCCGCCACTGGGAGACGATTCCCGCCATTTCCGAAGATTTCCCGCCTTGGAAGAGCGGACGCCATTATGGGCGTGCCAAAGGATGGCAAGAGGCCACCTCCCATCGTGGGCCAGGACCGAAAATGGCGCCAAAAGTGGAAACCGCCCCCACCAGCAGAGACTGTGATGATTGATATGTCCATCAGCGTGAGAGAACTGCCCCTGGAACTGAAGTTGCCCCGGGACCACCCTCGATGTGGGCGGAGACAGAAGAAGAGAACAAAGATGGGTGTCGCCTGGAGCAGTCTGGAGAGAGCGCACCCGGAGACAAGACGTCTGGAAGAGAGTCCAGAGAGAGCCTACCCGGAGATGGAGGGAGAGCCAGGCAGCACCGACCCAGCGGTCAGGAGCCTGATGCGGGCCGCCACTCCAGGCAGCACCGACCCAGTGGTCAGGAGCCTGTTGCAGGTCGCCACTCCAGAAGGCCTGCTGGAGATCCTAACACAGCTCCCCCGAGACCGGGAGTGTGCACAGACTGTGCTGGAGGGCCTCGCACAGAGGTTGGCCCGGGTGCAGCGGGAGACGTTGGCGGAGTGGAGCCGAGAGATGGCCCAGCAGACCGAAACCCGTCAGCGGAGCACGCCACCCGAGACGAGGAGACAGACCGCCTCTGAGGATGGCGCAGGAGGACTGAAGGCCGGAGACGGCGCCGAGAAGGGAGCCGAACGAATGGAGGCAGGTAAAGGGGACGTCACTACCCCGAGCCGGGAAACCGCGTGCCTGCCCCAGCTCCCCGTCGCAGAGCCCGAAGTACCCCCTGCCGTGCCCGTCGCTGCAACGTCGCCGCCGCAGACTAGGCCTCAAACGGAAGCCGCGACCCCTGTGACGTCACACGCCTCGACCCCGAGCGTGGCCAAGCAGGAAGTACCATCGGCCTGGTCGCAAGGCCTAGTACCCCCGGGCGACGCAATACCAACAGCGCCCCCTACCTCCGCGGAGCCCCAGGCCTGGTCGCAGGGCCAAGTAACACAGGGCGCCGCCGTTCTTACGGTGCCCTTTACTTTCAAGGTGCCCCAGGCCTGGTCGCAAGGCCTGGTTAACCCGGGCGCCGCTACCACCACGGCGCCCATAACACCTAAAGTACCGCACCTGGGTGAGGACCTGTTCGCCCAGCATACGTGCCCGGATGGGCAGCCCTTTGTATGGCCCCAGGAATACATCCAGCTGGAGCTGCAAAAAGCAAGGGCCATGTGCGAACCCCTGATCCCGGCTCCAAAGCCCATGAAGAGGATCTCGCCCCCGCTAGAAGAGACCCAGTTTGAGTGGGATCCCACCGGAGAAGACCTCATGGGGTGCACTCAGGAGACTCGGGCAGCCGCAGCGGAGCGTGCAGAGTGCTGCCGCCAGCAGCTCGAGGTCTTTGAGAGGGAGCGGAGAGAGAGGCGGGTCCGGGAACAACAAGCCCAAATAAGGAGCGCGGAGCAGAAGAGCCGGACCAGGAGAGACCCCCGTGCAGCGCATGGTCCCCGTACCATCGGGACTGTGATAAAGTTCAATCTGCAGCATGGGTGGGGTTTCATCAGGGATCACCGCACCCCAGGCGACGTCTTCGTGACCAGGAGAGACGTTGAGTCCCACCTACCGGAGGGACACAGAGGTCGTGACCTGTATTTAGGGGACGAGGTCACCTTCACCCGGCACAAGTGTGCCAAAGGACCCTACGCCCTCCATGTGCATCGCCTGACGGAGGAGGAGCTGCGGTGTGAGGAGGAGCAAGAGGACCCGGACGGGTCTGAAACTGAAACTGTCCACAAAGAAGGAGCAGGAGGACGCCGTCGTTGAGTACGGTAGAGAAGAGACTGTATAAAGTTACCCGTCAGGGTATAAGAACAGTTACTGCTGCTAGTTAAAATATAGTCCCCGTTGGGACCAGCAAATTGAACTGTTAACCCCGTGTGTCCCTATTCCCACTGACCGAGGACTGAGAGCGGTCAATCCTCCCTAATACCTGGCCGAGGACTGAGAGCGGCCATATCCCTTGTATATAGTTGCGCTTCCTAAAGCGCCCCCTACCGGTTTTATAGGAAACCGTGTTTCTTCAAGAGACTGTCGCACTTTACCCGGTCACAAGTTGCACCGTGGCCGGAGGAACCAGAAACAAGAATGTTATTAATATGAAAAGTTTATGCTGATAATATATGATGTTTTATATGTTTTATATGTTATGTTTATGAAAAAAAATTGTATGTTTGTGGATGTTTATATCTTGCAGCCCGAGGACGTGCTGTGATTTACCAGGGGGGAATGTAGCACCCTGAGGATTCGGCTGCTACAGGGGTATTGCACCTCAACCCAGAGGTGTGATATTCCACTCCCGGGTAAGGATGGAGTGTGGAACTGAGCTCAGTTAGCTGCATGCACTACACACATCCCATTTCCGAGGAACAGACCGATGGTACTCCCACTAGAGAAATGTGCAGGTACGACAGTGTCTGTTCCTGGCTGGAGTGGGAGGGGGGTGGAACATCCCAGTAGTGTAGGGGCAGATAGGGGGAGCAGCCTGGGTAAAGTTAGGAGCTCATTGGGTGCTGGTCACCTGAGCTCACACATAGAGGGAGTATATAAGGTGGGCACCATCTTAGGACAGGGTCTTTGCAGAGGAGTCTTTTGCAGAAGGCTGGTCAGTCTGTCAGTCTTTTGCAGAGCAGTGGAGGAAAGCAGAGGAGCAGAGCAGCCCCAAGGCCAAGAGTGAGAGAGGAGAAAGAAAGACCCAGAGGGGGAGAAAGAAGGAACTCCAAGAGCCCAAATTAGACCAGAGGGTGAAGAGTTGGCAACAGGGTACCGGATCCCAAGCTGGCAGAGGCTACAGCACACCTTAGCCAGGAACCGGAGGCCGTGGGCAGAATCTGCCACGGCCACCCACTATATCCACCCGGAAGGCAGACCACGCATAGGGTCAGGGAACCCAGAGACGAGGGTTCACCAACAAGAGGCCCGAGGGAGCCGGACTTAGGTGGATCCCTGGTGGGGAAGGCCAGAGACGAGGACAGGACAGAAAGGGAGCTCAGAACCACGCTCCAGAACTACTTGGGGGTTGGCCGAGTCCAGGACCTGGTGGACGCAGCACGGCTCGGGTGGTCACTTAAGGCCGGAGTGACCGGTACAAGAACAGCAGTAAGTAAACAAACCCTGAACTGCACAGCCCGACTCTGACTCTCATTACCATCCTCACTGCACCTCCACAACCACCATCCTCTGCACCTGACCCCCTGAGGCTATACCCCTCCCGTTGGGGGTTATACTACCTGAGCTGCACATACATCACCAGCCTCAGCGGACCCTGCTGCAGCGGCGGCCGTACTGACCGCAATTCAACGGGTGGCGTAGTCGACACAAAAGAACATCTAGTAACATCATAAGGACTGCCACACACTGAGCTTGACACCCTGGGCACGGACCGGGTCACAGCCACTCGGAGACTACAACCCCCATCTGATCCGGCTCCGGGTATCCCTAACAGCACTGGCCCAGGGGGCGCGTCAACTTTGGCGTAGTCGGCAGGATAACGTGCCCGCAACAACCGGGTACTGCGTGCCTGAAGAAAAGTACACCGTTACCTCAAAAAGAAGTCTCCTGCCGGTTCCGGAGGGTCCCCGCCATCGGGCCCCATCACAGGTCGTTTCCCGCCGGTTGTCCGCCATTTGCAGCTTTTTCCCGCCATCCATGGAGTTTCCCGCCACTGGGAGACGATTCCCGCCATTTCCGAAGATTTCCCGCCTTGGAAGAGCGGACGCCATTATGGGCGTGCCAAAGGATGGCAAGAGGCCACCTCCCATCGTGGGCCAGGACCGAAAATGGCGCCAAAAGTGGAAACCGCCCCCACCAGCAGAGACTGTGATGATTGATATGTCCATCAGCGTGAGAGAACTGCCCCTGGAACTGAAGTTGCCCCGGGACCACCCTCGATGTGGGCGGAGACAGAAGAAGAGAACAAAGATGGGTGTCGCCTGGAGCAGTCTGGAGAGAGCGCACCCGGAGACAAGACGTCTGGAAGAGAGTCCAGAGAGAGCCTACCCGGAGATGGAGGGAGAGCCAGGCAGCACCGACCCAGCGGTCAGGAGCCTGATGCGGGCCGCCACTCCAGGCAGCACCGACCCAGTGGTCAGGAGCCTGTTGCAGGTCGCCACTCCAGAAGGCCTGCTGGAGATCCTAACACAGCTCCCCCGAGACCGGGAGTGTGCACAGACTGCGCTGGAGGGCCTCACACAGAGGTTGGCCCGGGTGCAGCGGGAGACGTTGGCGGAGTGGAGCCGAGAGATGGCCGAGCAGACCGAAACCCGTCAGCGGAGCACGCCACCCGAGACGAGGAGACAGACCGCCTCTGAGGATGGCGCAGGAGGACTGAAGGCCGGAGATGGCGCCGAGAAGGGAGCCGAACGAATGGAGGCAGGTAAAGGGGACGTCACTACCCCGAGCCGGGAAACCGCGTGCCTGCCCCAGCTCCCCGTCGCAGAGCCCGAAGTACCCCCTGCCGTGCCCGTCGCTGCAACGTCGCCGCCGCAGACTAGGCCTCAAACGGAAGCCGCGACCCCTGTGACGTCACACGCCTCGACCCCGAGCGTGGCCAAGCAGGAAGTACCATCGGCCTGGTCGCAAGGCCTAGTACCCCCGGGCGACGCAATACCAACAGCGCCCCCTACCTCCGCGGAGCCCCAGGCCTGGTCGCAGGGCCAAGTAACACAGGGCGCCGCCGTTCTTACGGTGCCCTTTACTTTCAAGGTGCCCTAGGCCTGGTCGCAAGGCCTGGTTAACCCGGGCGCCGCTACCACCACGGCGCCCATAACACCTAAAGTACCGCACCTGGGTGAGGACCTGTTCGCCCAGCATACGTGCCCGGATGGGCAGCCCTTCGTATGGCCCCAGGAATACATCCAGCTGGAGCTGCAAAAAGCAAGGGCCATGTGCGAACCCCTGATCCCGGCTCCAAAGCCCATGAAGAGGATCTCGCCCCCGCTAGAAGAGACCCAGTTTGAGTGGGATCCCACCGGAGAAGACCTCATGGGGTGCACTCAGGAGACTCGGGCAGCCGCAGCGGAGCGTGCAGAGTGCTGCCGCCAGCAGCTCGAGGTCTTTGAGAGGGAGCGGAGAGAGAGGCGGGTCCGGGAACAACAAGCCCAAATAAGGAGCGCGGAGCAGAAGAGCCGGACCAGGAGAGACCCCCGTGCAGCGCATGGTCCCCGTACCATCGGGACTGTGATAAAGTTCAATCTGCAGCATGGGTGGGGTTTCATCAGGGATCACCGCACCCCAGGCGACGTCTTCGTGACCAGGAGAGACGTTGAGTCCCACCTACCGGAGGGACACAGAGGTCGTGACCTGTATTTAGGGGACGAGGTCACCTTCACCCGGCACAAGTGTGCCAAAGGACCCTACGCCCTCCATGTGCATCGCCTGACGGAGGAGGAGCTGCGGTGTGAGGAGGAGCAAGAGGACCCGGACGGGTCTGAAACTGAAACTGTCCACAAAGAAGGAGCAGGAGGACGCCGTCGTTGAGTACGGTAGAGAAGAGACTGTATAAAGTTACCCGTCAGGGTATAAGAACTGTTACTGCTGCTAGTTAAAATATAGTCCCCGTTGGGACCAGCAAATTGAACTGTTAACCCCGTGTGTCCCTATTCCCACTGACCGAGGACTGAGAGCGGTCAATCCTCCCTAATACCTGGCCGAGGACTGAGAGCGGCCATATCCCTTGTATATAGTTGCGCTTCCTAAAGCGCCCCCTACCGGTTTTATAGGAAACCGTGTTTCTTCAAGAGACTGTCGCACTTTACCCGGTCACAAGTTGCACCGTGGCCGGAGGAACCAGAAACAAGAATGTTATTAATATGAAAAGTTTATGCTGATAATATATGATGTTTTATATGTTTTATATGTTATGTTTATGAAAAAAAATTGTATGTTTGTGGATGTTTATATCTTGCAGCCCGAGGACGTGCTGTGATTTACCAGGGGGGAATGTAGCACCCTGAGGATTCGGCTGCTACAGGGGTATTGCACCTCAACCCAGAGGTGTGATATTCCACTCCCGGGTAAGGATGGAGTGTGGAACTGAGCTCAGTTAGCTGCATGCACTACACACATCCCATTTCCGAGGAACAGACCGATGGTACTCCCACTAGAGAAATGTGCAGGTACGACAGTGTCTGTTCCTGGCTGGAGTGGGAGGGGGGTGGAACATCCCAGTAGTGTAGGGGCAGATAGGGGGAGCAGCCTGGGTAAAGTTAGGAGCTCATTGGGTGCTGGTCACCTGAGCTCACACATAGAGGGAGTATATAAGGTGGGCACCATCTTAGGACAGGGTCTTTGCAGAGGAGTCTTTTGCAGAAGGCTGGTCAGTCTGTCAGTCTTTTGCAGAGCAGTGGAGGAAAGCAGAGGAGCAGAGCAGCCCCAAGGCCAAGAGTGAGAGAGGAGAAAGAAAGACCCAGAGGGGGAGAAAGAAGGAACTCCAAGAGCCCAAATTAGACCAGAGGGTGAAGAGTTGGCAACAGGGTACCGGATCCCAAGCTGGCAGAGGCTACAGCACACCTTAGCCAGGAACCGGAGGCCGTGGGCAGAATCTGCCACGGCCACCCACTATATCCACCCGGAAGGCAGACCACGCATAGGGTCAGGGAACCCAGAGACGAGGGTTCACCAACAAGAGGCCCGAGGGAGCCGGACTTAGGTGGATCCCTGGTGGGGAAGGCCAGAGACGAGGACAGGACAGAAAGGGAGCTCAGAACCACGCTCCAGAACTACTTGGGGGTTGGCCGAGTCCAGGACCTGGTGGACGCAGCACGGCTCGGGTGGTCACTTAAGGCCGGAGTGACCGGTACAAGAACAGCAGTAAGTAAACAAACCCTGAACTGCACAGCCCGACTCTGACTCTCATTACCATCCTCACTGCACCTCCACAACCACCATCCTCTGCACCTGACCCCCTGAGGCTATACCCCTCCCGTTGGGGGTTATACTACCTGAGCTGCACATACATCACCAGCCTCAGCGGACCCTGCTGCAGCGGCGGCCGTACTGACCGCAATTCAACGGGTGGCGTAGTCGACACAAAAGAACATCTAGTAACATCATAAGGACTGCCGCACACTGAGCTTGACACCCTGGGCACAGACCGGGTCACAGCCACTCGGAGACTACAACCCCCATCTGATCCGGCTCCGGGTATCCCTAACAGCACTGGCCCAGGGGGCGCGTCAACTTTGGCGTAGTCGGCAGGATAACGTGCCCGCAACAACCGGGTACTGCGTGCCTGAAGAAAAGTACACCGTTACCTCAAAAAGAAGTCTCCTGCCGGTTCCGGAGGGTCCCCGCCATCGGGCCCCATCACAGGTCGTTTCCCGCCGGTTGTCCGCCATTTGCAGCTTTTTCCCGCCATCCATGGAGTTTCCCGCCACTGGGAGACGATTCCCGCCATTTCCGAAGATTTCCCGCCTTGGAAGAGCGGACGCCATTATGGGCGTGCCAAAGGATGGCAAGAGGCCACCTCCCATCGTGGGCCAGGACCGAAAATGGCGCCAAAAGTGGAAACCGCCCCCACCAGCAGAGACTGTGATGATTGATATGTCCATCAGCGTGAGAGAACTGCCCCTGGAACTGAAGTTGCCCCGGGACCACCCTCGATGTGGGCGGAGACAGAAGAAGAGAACAAAGATGGGTGTCGCCTGGAGCAGTCTGGAGAGAGCGCACCCGGAGACAAGACGTCTGGAAGAGAGTCCAGAGAGAGCCTACCCGGAGATGGAGGGAGAGCCAGGCAGCACCGACCCAGCGGTCAGGAGCCTGATGCGGGCCGCCACTCCAGGCAGCACCGACCCAGTGGTCAGGAGCCTGTTGCAGGTCGCCACTCCAGAAGGCCTGCTGGAGATCCTAACACAGCTCCCCCGAGACCGGGAGTGTGCACAGACTGCGCTGGAGGGCCTCGCACAGAGGTTGGCCCGGGTGCAGCGGGAGACGTTGGCGGAGTGGAGCCGAGAGATGGCCCAGCAGACCGAAACCCGTCAGCGGAGCACGCCACCCGAGACGAGGAGACGGAGACAGACCGCCTCTGAGGATGGCGCAGGAGGACTGAAGGCCGGAGACGGCGCCGAGAAGGGAGCCGAACGAATGGAGGCAGGTAAAGGGGACGTCACTACCCCGAGCCGGGAAACCGCGTGCCTGCCCCAGCTCCCCGTCGCAGAGCCCGAAGTACCCCCTGCCGTGCCCGTCGCTGCAACGTCGCCGCCGCAGACTAGGCCTCAAACGGAAGCCGCGACCCCTGTGACGTCACACGCCTCGACCCCGAGCGTGGCCAAGCAGGAAGTACCATCGGCCTGGTCGCAAGGCCTAGTACCCCCGGGCGACGCAATACCAACAGCGCCCCCTACCTCCGCGGAGCCCCAGGCCTGGTCGCAGGGCCAAGTAACACAGGGCGCCGCCGTTCTTACGGTGCCCTTTACTTTCAAGGTGCCCCAGGCCTGGTCGCAAGGCCTGGTTAACCCGGGCGCCGCTACCACCACGGCGCCCATAACACCTAAAGTACCGCACCTGGGTGAGGACCCGTTCGCCCAGCATACGTGCCCGGATGGGCAGCCCTTCGTATGGCCCCAGGAATACATCCAGCTGGAGCTGCAAAAAGCAAGGGCCATGTGCGAACCCCTGATCCCGGCTCCAAAGCCCATGAAGAGGATCTCGCCCCCGCTAGAAGAGACCCAGTTTGAGTGGGATCCCACCGGAGAAGACCTCATGGGGTGCACTCAGGAGACTCGGGCAGCCGCAGCGGAGCGTGCAGAGTGCTGCCGCCAGCAGGTCGAGGTCTTTGAGAGGGAGCGGAGAGAGAGGCGGGTCCGGGAACAACAAGCCCAAATAAGGAGCGCGGAGCAGAAGAGCCGGACCAGGAGAGACCCCCGTGCAGCGCATGGTCCCCGTACCATCGGGACTGTGATAAAGTTCAATCTGCAGCATGGGTGGGGTTTCATCAGGGATCACCGCACCCCAGGCGACGTCTTCGTGACCAGGAGAGACGTTGAGTCCCACCTACCGGAGGGACACAGAGGTCGTGACCTGTATTTAGGGGACGAGGTCACCTTCACCCGGCACAAGTGTGCCAAAGGACCCTACGCCCTCCATGTGCATCGCCTGACGGAGGAGGAGCTGCGGTGTGAGGAGGAGCAAGAGGACCCGGACGGGTCTGAAACTGAAACTGTCCACAAAGAAGGAGCAGGAGGACGCCGTCGTTGAGTACGGTAGAGAAGAGACTGTATAAAGTTACCCGTCAGGGTATAAGAACTGTTACTGCTGCTAGTTAAAATATAGTCCCCGTTGGGACCAGCAAATTGAACTGTTAACCCCGTGTGTCCCTATTCCCACTGACCGAGGACTGAGAGCGGTCAATCCTCCCTAATACCTGGCCGAGGACTGAGAGCGGCCATATCCCTTGTATATAGTTGCGCTTCCTAAAGCGCCCCCTACCGGTTTTATAGGAAACCGTGTTTCTTCAAGAGACTGTCGCACTTTACCCGGTCACAAGTTGCACCGTGGCCGGAGGAACCAGAAACAAGAATGTTATTAATATGAAAAGTTTATGCTGATAATATATGATGTTTTATATGTTTTATATGTTATGTTTATGAAAAAAAATTGTATGTTTGTGGATGTTTATATCTTGCAGCCCGAGGACGTGCTGTGATTTACCAGGGGGGAATGTAGCACCCTGAGGATTCGGCTGCTACAGGGGTATTGCACCTCAACCCAGAGGTGTGATATTCCACTCCCGGGTAAGGATGGAGTGTGGAACTGAGCTCAGTTAGCTGCATGCACTACACACATCCCATTTCCGAGGAGCAGACCGATGGTACTCCCACTAGAGAAATGTGCAGGTACGACAGTGTCTGTTCCTGGCTGGAGTGGGAGGGGGGTGGAACATCCCAGTAGTGTAGGGGCAGATAGGGGGAGCAGCCTGGGTAAAGTTAGGAGCTCATTGGGTGCTGGTCACCTGAGCTCACACATAGAGGGAGTATATAAGGTGGGCACCATCTTAGGACAGGGTCTTTGCAGAGGAGTCTTTTGCAGAAGGCTGGTCAGTCTGTCAGTCTTTTGCAGAGCAGTGGAGGAAAGCAGAGGGGCAGAGCAGCCCCAAGGCCAAGAGTGAGAGAGGAGAAAGAAAGACCCAGAGGGGGAGAAAGAAGGAACTCCAAGAGCCCAAATTAGACCAGAGGGTGAAGAGTTGGCAACAGGGTACCGGATCCCAAGCTGGCAGAAGCTACAGCACACCTTAGCCAGGAACCGGAGGCCGTGGGCAGAATCTGCCACGGCCACCCACTATATCCACCCGGAAGGCAGACCACGCATAGGGTCAGGGAACCCAGAGACGAGGGTTCACCAACAAGAGGCCCGAGGGAGCCGGACTTAGGTGGATCCCTGGTGGGGAAGGCCAGAGACGAGGACAGGACAGAAAGGGAGCTCAGAACCACGCTCCAGAACTACTTGGGGGTTGGCCGAGTCCAGGACCTGGTGGACGCAGCACGGCTCGGGTGGTCACTTAAGGCCGGAGTGACCGGTACAAGAACAGCAGTAAGTAAACAAACCCTGAACTGCACAGCCCGACTCTGACTCTCATTACCATCCTCACTGCACCTCCACAACCACCATCCTCTGCACCTGACCCCCTGAGGCTATACCCCTCCCGTTGGGGGTTATACTACCTGAGCTGCACATACATCACCAGCCTCAGCGGACCCTGCTGCAGCGGCGGCCGTACTGACCGCAATTCAACGGGTGGCGTAGTCGACACAAAAGAACATCTAGTAACATCATAAGGACTGCCACACACTGAGCTTGACACCCTGGGCACGGACCGGGTCACCGCCACTCGGAGACTACAACCCCCATCTGATCCGGCTCCGGGTATCCCTAACAGCACTGGCCCAGGGAGCGCGTCACATTTGTATAAAAACATTGTAGTTTGTGATTGGTTTCTCTTCCTCCCATATTTTTATTATTTAAATTGTTTTGTCTTTGTTCTTCCTTTCCACTTCCAGTAGCAGAGATCTCAATAGTATTTGTCAGCTGTATGGCTTTTTCTGGCCTTTTGCTTCCCTTCCCACATTGTTCTGGTATAAAGCTCTCCTGATGAGTGTAGCAAGGCGACTTCCAAATACATGTTTTCCAGTCTTCGTAAGGTGCACCCCATCTCTAGCAAGTAGTCCATCGTATAGGTAATTCATTCCGTGATCCAGAAATCCAAATCCTTGTTGACGGCACCATCGACGTAGCCAGTTGTTCACCTGTAGAATCTTATTCCACCTCATTGTTCCATGGCCATCCACTGGGAGGATGGATGAGAAGACCACCTGCGCTCCCAATTCTTTCACTTTCTTGCCTAAGTCTTCAAAGTCACTGCAGATGGTTTCCAGGTCCTTTCTTGCGGTGTCATTTGTCCCCACATGTATTAGCAGGAATGGGTAGTGATCTGTGGGTCTGAAGAGTCTTGATATCCTGTCAGACACATCTTTAATTTTTGCTCCTGGAAGACAGCACATTTCTCTTGAGGTTATGTCTAGGAGCAGTATTATATAGGAGCAGGAGCATTATATAGGGGCAGTATTATAGTAGTTATATTCTTGTACATAGGAGCAGTATTATAGTAGTTATATTCTTGTATATAGGAGCAGTATTATAGTAGTTATATTCCTGTATATAGGGGCAGTATTATAGTAGTTATATTCTTGTACATAGGAGCAGTATTATAGTAGTTACATTCTTGTACATAGGAGCAGTATTATAGTAGTTATATTCTTGTACATAGGGGCAGTATTATAGTAGTTATATTCTTGTACATAGGAGCAGTATTATAGTAGTTATATTCTTGTATATAGGAGCAGTATTATAGTAGTTATATTCTTGTACATAGGGGGCAGTATTATAGTAGTTATATTCTTGTACATAGGAGCAGTATTATAGTAGTTACATTCTTGTACATAGGAGCAGTATTATAGTAGTTATATTCTTGTACATAGGGGCAGTATTATAGTAGTTATATTCTTGTACATAGGAGCAGTATTATAGTAGTTATATTCTTGTATATAGGAGCAGTATTATAGTAGTTATATTCTTGTACATAGGAGCAGTATTATAGTAGTTATATTCTTGTACATAGGGGGCAGTATTATAGTAGTTATATTCCTGTACATAGGAGCAGTATTATAGTAGTTATATTCTTGTACATAGGAGCAGTATTATAGTAGTTATATTCTTGTACATAGGAGCAGTATTATAGTAGTTACATTCTTGTACATAGGAGCAGTATTATAGTAGTTATATTCTTGTACATGGGGAGCAGTATTATAGTAGTTATATTCTTGTACATGGGGAGCAGTATTATAGTAGTTATATTCTTGTACATAGGGGCAGTATTATAGTAGTTATATTCTTGTACATAGGAGCAGTATTATAGTAGTTATATTCTTGTATATAGGAGCAGTATTATAGTAGTTATATTCTTGTACAGAGGAGCAGTATTATAGTAGTTATATTCTTGTACATAGGAGCATTATTATAGTAGTTATATTCTTGTACATAGGGGCAGTATTATAGTAGTTATATTCTTGTACATAGGGGCAGTATTATAGTAGTTATATTCTTGTACATAGGAGCAGTATTATAGTAGTTATATTCTTGTATATAGGAGCAGTATTATAGTAGTTATATTCTTGTACATAGGAGCAGTATTATAGTAGTTATATTCTTGTACATAGGAGCAGTATTATAGTAGTTATATTCTTGTATATAGGGGCAGTATTATAGTAGTTATATTCTTGTACATAGGAGCAGTATTATAGTAGTTATATTCTTGTACATAGGGGCAGTATTATAGTAGTTATATTCTTGTACATAGGGGCAGTATTATAGTAGTTATATTCTTGTACATAGGGGGCAGTATTATAGTAGTTATATTCTTGTACATAGGAGCAGTATTATAGTAGTTACATTCTTGTACATAGGAGCAGTATTATAGTAGTTATATTCTTGTACATGGGGAGCAGTATTATAGTAGTTATATTCTTGTACATGGGGAGCAGTATTATAGTAGTTATATTCTTGTACATAGGGGCAGTATTATAGTAGTTATATTCTTGTACATAGGAGCAGTATTATAGTAGTTATATTCTTGTATATAGGAGCAGTATTATAGTAGTTATATTCTTGTACATAGGAGCAGTATTATAGTAGTTATATTCTTGTACATAGGGGGCAGTATTATAGTAGTTATATTCCTGTACATAGGAGCAGTATTATAGTAGTTATATTCTTGTACATAGGAGCAGTATTATAGTAGTTATATTCTTGTACATAGGAGCAGTATTATAGTAGTTACATTCTTGTACATAGGAGCAGTATTATAGTAGTTATATTCTTGTACATGGGGAGCAGTATTATAGTAGTTATATTCTTGTACATGGGGAGCAGTATTATAGTAGTTATATTCTTGTACATAGGGGCAGTATTATAGTAGTTATATTCTTGTACATAGGAGCAGTATTATAGTAGTTATATTCTTGTACATAGGAGCATTATTATAGTAGTTATATTCTTGTATATAGGAGCAGTATTATAGTAGTTATATTCTTGTACAGAGGAGCAGTATTATAGTAGTTATATTCTTGTACATAGGAGCATTATTATAGTAGTTATATTCTTGTACATAGGGGCAGTATTATAGTAGTTATATTCTTGTACATAGGGGCAGTATTATAGTAGTTATATTCTTGTACATAGGAGCAGTATTATAGTAGTTATATTCTTGTACATAGGGGGCAGTATTATAGTAGTTATATTCTTGTACATAGGGGCAGTATTATAGTAGTTATATTCTTGTACATAGGAGCAGTATTATAGTAGTTATATTCTTGTACATAGGAGCAGTATTATAGTAGTTATATTCTTGTACATAGGGGGCAGTATTATAGTAGTTATATTCTTGTACATAGGGGGCAGTATTATAGTAGTTATATTCCTGTACATAGGAGCAGTATTATAGTAGTTATATTCTTGTACATAGGAGCAGTATTATAGTAGTTATATTCTTGTACATAGGAGCAGTATTATAGTAGTTACATTCTTGTACATAGGAGCAGTATTATAGTAGTTATATTCTTGTACATAGGAGCAGTATTATAGTAGTTATATTCTTGTACATGGGGAGCAGTATTATAGTAGTTATATTCTTGTACATGGGGAGCAGTATTATAGTAGTTATATTCTTGTACATAGGGGGCAGTATTATAGTAGTTATATTCTTGTACATAGGGAGCAGTATTATAGTAGTTATATTCTTGTACATAGGGGGAAGTATTATAGTAGTTATATTCTTGTACATAGGGGCAGTATTATAGTAGCTATATTCTTGTACATAGCGGGAAGTATTATAGTAGTTATATTCTTGTACATAGGGGGCAGTATTATAGTAGTTATATTCTTGTACATAGCGGGCAGTATTATAGTAGTTATATTCTTGTACATAGCGGGCAGTATTATAGTAGTTATATTCTTGTACATAGCGGGCAGTATTATAGTAGTTATATTCTTGTACATAGGGGCAGTATTATAGTAGTTATATTCTTGTACATAGGGGCAGTATTATAGTAGCTATATTCTTCTACATAGGGGGCAGTATTATAGTAGTTATATTCTTGTACATAGGGAGCAGTATTATAGTAGTTATATTCTTGTACATAGGAGGCAGTATTATAGTAGTTATATTCTTATACATAGGAGCTGTATTATAGTAGTTATATTCTTGTACATAGGAGCAGTATTATAGTAGTTATATTCTTGTACATAGGGGGCAGTATTATAGTAGTTATATTCTTGTACATAGGGGGCAGTATTATAGTAGTTATATTCTTGTACATAGGAGCAGTATGATAGTAGTTATATTCTTGTACATAGGGGGCAGTATTATAGTAGTTATATTCTTGTACATAGGAGCATTATTATAGTAGTTATATTCTTGTACATAGGGGGCAGTATTATAGTAGTTATATTCTTGTACATAGGAGCAGTAGTATAGTAGTTATATTCTTGTACATAGGGAGCAGTATTATAGTAGTTATATTCTTGGACATAGGAGCAGTATTATAGTAGTTATATTCTTGTACATAGGAGCAGTATTATAGTAGTTATATTCTTGTACATAGGAGCAGTATTATAGTAGTTATATTCTTGTACATAGGGGGCAGTATTATAGTAGTTATATTCTTGTACATAGGAGCAGTATGATAGTAGTTATATTCTTGTACATAGGGGGCAGTATTATAGTAGTTATATTCTTGTACATAGGAGCATTATTATAGTAGTTATATTCTTGTACATAGGAGCAGTATTATAGTAGTTATATTCTTGTACATAGGAGCAGTATTATAGTAGTTATATTCTTGTACATAGGGAGCAGTATTATAGTAGTTATATTCTTCTACATAGGGGGCAGTATTATAGTAGTTATATACTTGTACATAGGGGGCAGTATTATAGTAGTTATATTCTTGTACATAGGAGGCAGTATTATAGTAGTTATATTCTTGTACATAGGGGGCAGTATTATAGTAGTTATATTCTTCTACATAGGGGGCAGTATTATAGTAGATATATTCTTGTACATAGGAGCAGTATTATAGTAGTTATATTCTTGTACATAGGGAGCAGTATTATAGTAGTTATATTCTTCTACATAGGGGGCAGTATTATAGTAGTTATATTCTTGTACATAGGGACAGTATTATAGTAGTTATATTCTTGTACATAGGGGGCAGTATTATAGTAGTTATATTCTTGTACATAGGAGGCAGTATTACAGTAGTTATATTCTTGTACAGAGGAGCAGTATTATAGTAGTTATATTCTTGTACATAGGAGGCAGTATTATAGTAGTTGTATTCTTGTACATAGGAGCAGTATTATAGTAGTTATATTCTTGTACATAGGGGCAGTATTATAGTAGTTATATTCTTGTACAGAGGAACAGTATTATAGTAGTTATATTCTTGTACATAGGAGGCAGTATTATAGTAGTTATATTCTTGTACATAGGGGGCAGTATTATAGTAGTTATATTCTTGTACATAGGAGGCAGTATTATAGTAGTTATATTCTTGTACATAGGAGCAGTATTATAGTAGTTATATTCTTGTACATAGGAGGCAGTATTATAGTAGTTATATTCTTGTACATAGGGGCAGTATTATAGTAGTTATATTCTTGTACATAGGAGGCAGTATTATAGTAGTTATATTCTTGTACATAGGGGCAGTATTATAGTAGTTATATTCTTGTACATAGGGGGCAGTATTATAGTAGTTATATTCTTGTACAGAGGAGCAGTATTATAGTAGTTATATTCTTGTACATAGGGAGCAGTATTATAGTAGTTATATTCTTGTACATAGGAGCAGTATTATAGTAATTATATTCTTATACATAGGAGGCAGTATTATAGTAGTTATATTCTTGTACATAGGAGCAGTATTATAGTAGTTATATTCTTGTACATAGGAGCAGTATTATAGTAGTTATATTCTTGTACATAGGAGGCAGTATTATAGTAGTTATATTCTTGTACATAGGGGGCAGTATTATAGTAGTTATATTCTTATACATAGGGGCAGTATTATAGTAGTTATATTCTTGTACATAGGGGGCAGTATTATAGTAGTTATATTCTTATACATAGGGGCAGTATTATAGTAGTTATATTCTTATACATAGGGGCAGTATTATAGTAGTTATATTCTTGTACATAGGGGGCAGTATTATAGTAGTTATATTCTTGTACATAGGGGGCAGTATTATAGTAGTTATATTCTTGTACATAGGGGGCAGTATTATAGTAGTTATATTCTTATACATAGGGGCAGTATTATAGTAGTTATATTCTTGTACATAAGAGCAGTATTATAGTAGTTATATTCTTGTACATAGGAGGCAGTATTATAGTAGTTATATTCTTGTACATAGGGAGCAGTATTATAGTAGTTATATTCTTGTACATAGGAGCAGTATTATAGTCGTTATATTCTTGTACATAGGGGGCAGTATTATAGTAGTTATATTCTTGTACATAGGGGGCAGTATTATAGTAGTTATATTCTTGTACATAGGGGCAGTATTATAGTAGTTATATTCTTGTACATAGGGGCAGTATTATAGTAGTTATATTCTTGTACATAGGGGCAGTATTATAGTAGTTATATTCTTGTACATAGGAGTAGTATTATAGTAGTCATATTCTTGTACATAGGGGGCAGTATTATAGTAGTTATATTCTTGTACATAGGAGCAGTATTATAGTAGTTATATTCTTGTACATAGGAGGCAGTTTTATAGTAGTTATATTCTTGTACATAGGGAGCAGTATTATAGTAGTTATATTCTTGTACATAGGAGCAGTATTATAGTAGTTATATTCTTGTACATAGGGAGCAGTATTATAGTAGTTATATTCTTGTACATAGGGGCAGTATTATAGTAGTTATATTCTTGTACATAGGGGCAGTATTATAGTAGCTATATTCTTCTACTTAGGGGCAGTATTATAGTAGTTATATTCTTGTACATAGGGAGCAGTATTATAGTAGTTATATTCTTGTACATAGGAGGCAGTATTATAGTAGTTATATTCTTATACATAGGAGCAGTATTATAGTAGTTATATTCTTGTACATAGGAGCAGTATTATAGTAGTTATATTCTTGTACATAGGGGGCAGTATTATAGTAGTTATATTCTTGTACATAGGGGGCAGTATTATAGTAGTTATATTCTTGTACATAGGAGCAGTATGATAGTAGTTATATTCTTGTACATAGGGGGCAGTATTATAGTAGTTATATTCTTGTACATAGGAGCATTATTATAGTAGTTATATTCTTGTACATAGGGGGCAGTATTATAGTAGTTATATTCTTGTACATAGGAGCAGTAGTATAGTAGTTATATTCTTGTACATAGGAGCAGTATTATAGTAGTTATATTCTTCTACATAGGGAGCAGTATTATAGTAGTTATATTCTTGTACATAGGGGCAGTATTATAGTAGTTATATTCTTGTACATAGGGGCAGTATTATAGTAGCTATATTCTTCTACATAGGGGGCAGTATTATAGTAGTTATATTCTTGTACATAGGGAGCAGTATTATAGTAGTTATATTCTTGTACATAGGAGGCAGTATTATAGTAGTTATATTCTTATACATAGGAGCAGTATTATAGTAGTTATATTCTTGTACATAGGAGCAGTATTATAGTAGTTATATTCTTGTACATAGGGGGCAGTATTATAGTAGTTATATTCTTGTACATAGGGGGCAGTATTATAGTAGTTATATTCTTGTACATAGGAGCAGTATGAGAGTAGTTATATTCTTGTACATAGGGGGCAGTATTATAGTAGTTATATTCTTGTACATAGGAGCATTATTATAGTAGTTATATTCTTGTACATAGGGGGCAGTATTATAGTAGTTATATTCTTGTACATAGGAGCAGTAGTATAGTAGTTATATTCTTGTACATAGGGAGCAGTATTATAGTAGTTATATTCTTGGACATAGGAGCAGTATTATAGTAGTTATATTCTTGTACATAGGAGCAGTATTATAGTAGTTATATTCTTGTACATAGGAGCAGTATTATAGTAGTTATATTCTTGTACATAGGGGGCAGTATTATAGTAGTTATATTCTTGTACATAGGGGGCAGTATTATAGTAGTTATATTCTTGTACATAGGAGCAGTATGATAGTAGTTATATTCTTGTACATAGGGGGCAGTATTATAGTAGTTATATTCTTGTACATAGGAGCATTATTATAGTAGTTATATTCTTGTACATAGGAGCAGTATTATAGTAGTTATATTCTTGTACATAGGAGCAGTATTATAGTAGTTATATTCTTGTACATAGGGAGCAGTATTATAGTAGTTATATTCTTCTACATAGGGGGCAGTATTATAGTAGTTATATACTTGTACATAGGGGGCAGTATTATAGTAGTTATATTCTTGTGCATAGGAGCAGTATGATAGTAGTTATATTCTTGTACATAGGGGGCAGTATTATAGTAGTTATATTTTTGTACATAGGAGCAGTATTATAGTAGTTATATTCTTGTACATAGGAGCAGTGTGATAGTAGTTATATTCTTGTACATAGGGGGCAGTATTATAGTAGTTTTATTCTTGTACATAGGAGGCAGTATTATAGTAGTTATATTCTTGTACATAGGGGGCAGTATTATAGTAGTTCTATTCTTCTACATAGGGGGCAGTATTATAGTAGATATATTCTTGTACATAGGAGCAGTATTATAGTAGTTATATTCTTGTACATAGGGAGCAGTATTATAGTAGTTATATTCTTGTACATAGGGGGCAGTATTATAGTAGTTATATTCTTGTACATAGGGACAGTATTATAGTAGTTATATTCTTGTACATAGGGGGCAGTATTATAGTAGTTATATTCTTGTACATAGTAGGCAGTATTACAGTAGTTATATTCTTGTACAGAGGAGCAGTATTATAGTAGTTATATTCTTGTACATAGGAGGCAGTATTATAGTAGTTGTATTCTTGTACATAGGAGCAGTATTATAGTAGTTATATTCTTGTACATAGGGGGCAGTATTATAGTAGTTATATTCTTGTACAGAGGAGCAGTATTATAGTAGTTATATTCTTGTACATAGGAGGCAGTATTATAGTAGTTATATTCTTGTACATAGGGGGCAGTATTATAGTAGTTATATTCTTGTACATAGGAGGCAGTATTATAGTAGTTATATTCTTGTACATAGGAGCAGTATTATAGTAGTTATATTCTTGTACATAGGAGGCAGTATTATAGTAGTTATATTCTTGTACATAGGGGCAGTATTATAGTAGTTATATTCTTGTACATAGGAGGCAGTATTATAGTAGTTATATTCTTGTACATAGGGGCAGTATTATAGTAGTTATATTCTTGTACATAGGGGGCAGTATTATAGTAGTTATATTCTTGTACATAGGGGGCAGTATTATAGTAGTTATATTCTTGTACATAGGGGGCAGTATTATAGTAGTTATATTCTTATACATAGGGGCAGTATTATAGTAGTTATATTCTTGTACATAGGAGGCAGTATTATAGTAGTTGTATTCTTGTACATAGGAGCAGTATTATAGTAGTTATATTCTTGTACATAGGGGGCAGTATTATAGTAGTTATATTCTTGTACAGAGGAGCAGTATTATAGTAGTTATATTCTTGTACATAGGAGGCAGTATTATAGTAGTTATATTCTTGTACATAGGGGGCAGTATTATAGTAGTTATATTCTTGTACATAGGAGGCAGTATTATAGTAGTTATATTCTTGTACATAGGAGCAGTATTATAGTAGTTATATTCTTGTACATAGGAGGCAGTATTATAGTAGTTATATTCTTGTACATAGGGGCAGTATTATAGTAGTTATATTCTTGTACATAGGAGGCAGTATTATAGTAGTTATATTCTTGTACATAGGGGCAGTATTATAGTAGTTATATTCTTGTACATAGGGGGCAGTATTATAGTAGTTATATTCTTGTACAGAGGAGCAGTATTATAGTAGTTATATTCTTGTACATAGGGAGCAGTATTATAGTAGTTATATTCTTGTACATAGGAGCAGTATTATAGTAGTTATATTCTTGTACATAGGAGCAGTATTATAGTAGTTATATTCTTGTACAGAGGAGCAGTATTATAGTAATTATATTCTTATACATAGGAGGCAGTATTATAGTAGTTATATTCTTGTACATAGGAGCAGTATTATAGTAGTTATATTCTTGTACATAGGAGCAGTATTATAGTAGTTATATTCTTGTACATAGGAGGCAGTATTATAGTAGTTATATTCTTGTACATAGGGGGCAGTATTATAGTAGTTATATTCTTATACATAGGGGCAGTATTATAGTAGTTATATTCTTGTACATAGGGGGCAGTATTATAGTAGTTATATTCTTATACATAGGGGTAGTATTATAGTAGTTATATTCTTGTACATAGGGGGCAGTATTATAGTAGTTATATTCTTGTACATAGGGGGCAGTATTATAGTAGTTATATTCTTATACATAGGGGTAGTATTATAGTAGTTATATTCTTGTACATAAGAGCAGTATTATAGTAGTTATATTCTTGTACATAGGAGGCAGTATTATAGTAGTTATATTCTTGTACATAGGGAGCAGTATTATAGTAGTTATATTCTTGTACATAGGAGCAGTATTATAGTCGTTATATTCTTGTACATAGGAGCAGTATTATAGTAGTTATATTCTTGTACATAGGAGTAGTATTATAGTAGTCATATTCTTGTACATAGGGGGCAGTATTATAGTAGTTATATTCTTGTACATAGGAGCAGTATTATAGTAGTTATATTCTTGTACATAGGAGGCAGTTTTATAGTAGTTATATTCTTGTACATAGGGAGCAGTATTATAGTAGTTATATTCTTGTACATAGGAGCAGTATTATAGTAGTTATATTCTTGTACATAGGGAGCAGTATTATAGTAGTTATATTCTTGTACATAGGAGCAGTATTATAGTAGTTATATTCTTGTACATAGGGGGCAGTATTATAGTAGTTATATTCTTGTACATAGGAGCAGTATTATAGTAGTTATATTCATGTACATAGGAGCAGTATTATAGTAGTTATATTCCTGTACATAGGAGCAGTATTATATTAGTTATATTCTTGTACATACGGGGCAGTATTATAGCAGCTATATTCTTGTACATAGGAGCAGTATTATAGTAGTTATATTCTTGTACATAGGGGCAGTATTATAGTAGTTATATTCTTGTACATAGGGAGCAGTATTATAGTAGTTATATTCTTGTACATAGGGGGCAGTATTATAGTAGTTATACTCTTGTACACAGGGGCAGTATTATAGTAGTTATATTCTTGTACATAGGGGCAGTATTATAGTAGTTATATTCTTGTACATAGGGGGCAGTATTATAGTAGTTATATTCTTGTACATAGGGGGCAGTATTATAGTAGTTATATTCCTGTACATAGGAGCAGTATTATAGTAGTTATATTCTTGTACATAGGGAGCAGTATTATAGTAGTTATATTCTTGTACATAGGAGCAGTATTATAGTAGTTATATTCTTGTACATAGGGGCAGTATTATAGTAGTTATATTCTTGTATATAGGAGCAGTATTATAGTAGTTATATTCTTGTACATAGGAGCAGTATTATAGTAGTTATATTCTTGTACATAGGAGCAGTATTATAGTAGTTACATTCTTGTACATAGGAGCAGTATTATAGTAGTTATATTCTTGTACATAGGAGCAGTATTATAGTAGTTATATTCTTGTACATAGGGAGCAGTATTATAGTAGTTATATTCTTGTACATAGGAGCAGTATTATAGTAGTTATATTCTTGTACATAGGGGGTAGTATTATAGTAGTTATATTCTTGTACATAGGAGCAGTATTATAGTAGTTATATTCCTGTACATAGGAGCAGTATTATAGTAGTTATATTCCTGTACATAGGAGCAGTATTATATTAGTTATATTCTTGTACATAGGGGGCAGTATTATAGCAGCTATATTCTTGTACATAGGAGCAGTATTATAGTAGTTATATTCTTGTACATAGGGGCAGTATTATAGTAGTTATATTCTTGTACATAGGGAGCAGTATTATAGTAGTTATATTCTTGTACATAGGGGGCAGTATTATAGTAGTTATACTCTTGTACACAGGGGCAGTATTATAGTAGTTATATTCTTGTACATAGGGGCAGTATTATAGTAGTTATATTCTTGTACATAGGGGGCAGTATTATAGTAGTTATATTCTTATACATAGGGGGCAGTATTATAGTAGTTATATTCCTGTACATAGGAGCAGTATTATAGTAGTTATATTCTTGTACATAGGGAGCAGTATTATAGTAGTTATATTCTTGTACATAGGAGCAGTATTATAGTAGTTATATTCTTGTATATAGGAGCAGTATTATAGTAGTTATATTCTTGTACATAGGAGCAGTATTATAGTAGTTATATTCTTGTACATAGGAGCAGTATTATAGTAGTTACATTCTTGTACATAGGAGCAGTATTATAGTAGTTATATTCTTGTACATAGGAGCAGTATTATAGTAGTTATATTCTTGTACATGGGGAGCAGTATTATAGTAGTTATATTCTTGTACATGGGGAGCAGTATTATAGTAGTTATATTCTTGTACATAGGGGGCAGTATTATAGTAGTTATATTCTTGTACATAGGGAGCAGTATTATAGTAGTTATATTCTTGTACGTAGGGGGCAGTATTATAGTAGTTATATTCTTGTACATAGGGGGCAGTATTATAGTAGTTATATTCTTGTACACAGGAGCAGTATTATAGTAGTTATATTCTTCTACATGGGGAGCAGTATTATAGTAGTTATATTCTTGTACATAGGGAGCAGTATTATAGTAGTTATATTCTTGTACATAGGGGGCAGTATTATAGTAGTTATATTCTTGTACATAGGAGCAGTATTATAGTAGTTATATTCTTGTACATAGGAGCAGTATTATAGTAGTTATATTCTTGTACAGAGGAGCAGTATTATAGTAATTATATTCTTATACATAGGAGACAGTATTATAGTAGTTATATTCTTGTACATAGGAGCAGTATTATAGTAGTTATATTCTTGTACATAGGAGCAGTATTATAGTAGTTATATTCTTGTACATAGGAGGCAGTATTATAGTAGTTATATTCTTGTACATAGGGGGCAGTATTATAGTAGTTATATTCTTATACATAGGGGCAGTATTATAGTAGTTATATTCTTGTACATAGGGGGCAGTATTATAGTAGTTATATTCTTATACATAGGGGTAGTATTATAGTAGTTATATTCTTGTACATAGGGGGCAGTATTATAGTAGTTATATTCTTGTACATAGGGGGCAGTATTATAGTAGTTATATTCTTATACATAGGGGTAGTATTATAGTAGTTATATTCTTGTACATAAGAGCAGTATTATAGTAGTTATATTCTTGTACATAGGAGGCAGTATTATAGTAGTTATATTCTTGTACATAGGGAGCAGTATTATAGTAGTTATATTCTTGTACATAGGAGCAGTATTATAGTCGTTATATTCTTGTACATAGGAGCAGTATTATAGTAGTTATATTCTTGTACATAGGAGTAGTATTATAGTAGTCATATTCTTGTACATAGGGGGCAGTATTATAGTAGTTATATTCTTGTACATAGGAGCAGTATTATAGTAGTTATATTCTTGTACATAGGAGGCAGTTTTATAGTAGTTATATTCTTGTACATAGGGAGCAGTATTATAGTAGTTATATTCTTGTACATAGGAGCAGTATTATAGTAGTTATATTCTTGTACATAGGGAGCAGTATTATAGTAGTTATATTCTTGTACATAGGAGCAGTATTATAGTAGTTATATTCTTGTACATAGGGGGCAGTATTATAGTAGTTATATTCTTGTACATAGGAGCAGTATTATAGTAGTTATATTCATGTACATAGGAGCAGTATTATAGTAGTTATATTCCTGTACATAGGAGCAGTATTATATTAGTTATATTCTTGTACATACGGGGCAGTATTATAGCAGCTATATTCTTGTACATAGGAGCAGTATTATAGTAGTTATATTCTTGTACATAGGGGCAGTATTATAGTAGTTATATTCTTGTACATAGGGAGCAGTATTATAGTAGTTATATTCTTGTACATAGGGGGCAGTATTATAGTAGTTATACTCTTGTACACAGGGGCAGTATTATAGTAGTTATATTCTTGTACATAGGGGCAGTATTATAGTAGTTATATTCTTGTACATAGGGGGCAGTATTATAGTAGTTATATTCTTGTACATAGGGGGCAGTATTATAGTAGTTATATTCCTGTACATAGGAGCAGTATTATAGTAGTTATATTCTTGTACATAGGGAGCAGTATTATAGTAGTTATATTCTTGTACATAGGAGCAGTATTATAGTAGTTATATTCTTGTACATAGGGGCAGTATTATAGTAGTTATATTCTTGTATATAGGAGCAGTATTATAGTAGTTATATTCTTGTACATAGGAGCAGTATTATAGTAGTTATATTCTTGTACATAGGAGCAGTATTATAGTAGTTACATTCTTGTACATAGGAGCAGTATTATAGTAGTTATATTCTTGTACATAGGAGCAGTATTATAGTAGTTATATTCTTGTACATAGGGAGCAGTATTATAGTAGTTATATTCTTGTACATAGGAGCAGTATTATAGTAGTTATATTCTTGTACATAGGGGGTAGTATTATAGTAGTTATATTCTTGTACATAGGAGCAGTATTATAGTAGTTATATTCCTGTACATAGGAGCAGTATTATAGTAGTTATATTCCTGTACATAGGAGCAGTATTATATTAGTTATATTCTTGTACATAGGGGGCAGTATTATAGCAGCTATATTCTTGTACATAGGAGCAGTATTATAGTAGTTATATTCTTGTACATAGGGGCAGTATTATAGTAGTTATATTCTTGTACATAGGGAGCAGTATTATAGTAGTTATATTCTTGTACATAGGGGGCAGTATTATAGTAGTTATACTCTTGTACACAGGGGCAGTATTATAGTAGTTATATTCTTGTACATAGGGGCAGTATTATAGTAGTTATATTCTTGTACATAGGGGGCAGTATTATAGTAGTTATATTCTTATACATAGGGGGCAGTATTATAGTAGTTATATTCCTGTACATAGGAGCAGTATTATAGTAGTTATATTCTTGTACATAGGGAGCAGTATTATAGTAGTTATATTCTTGTACATAGGAGCAGTATTATAGTAGTTATATTCTTGTATATAGGAGCAGTATTATAGTAGTTATATTCTTGTACATAGGAGCAGTATTATAGTAGTTATATTCTTGTACATAGGAGCAGTATTATAGTAGTTACATTCTTGTACATAGGAGCAGTATTATAGTAGTTATATTCTTGTACATAGGAGCAGTATTATAGTAGTTATATTCTTGTACATGGGGAGCAGTATTATAGTAGTTATATTCTTGTACATGGGGAGCAGTATTATAGTAGTTATATTCTTGTACATAGGGGGCAGTATTATAGTAGTTATATTCTTGTACATAGGGAGCAGTATTATAGTAGTTATATTCTTGTACGTAGGGGGCAGTATTATAGTAGTTATATTCTTGTACATAGGGGGCAGTATTATAGTAGTTATATTCTTGTACACAGGAGCAGTATTATAGTAGTTATATTCTTCTACATGGGGAGCAGTATTATAGTAGTTATATTCTTGTACATAGGGAGCAGTATTATAGTAGTTATATTCTTGTACATAGGGGGCAGTATTATAGTAGTTATATTCTTGTACATAGGAGCAGTATTATAGTAGTTATATTCTTGTACATAGGGAGCAGTATTATAGTAGTTATATTCTTGTACATAGGGGGCAGTATTATAGTAGTTATATTCTTGTACATAGGGGGCAGTATTATAGTAGTTATATTCTTGTACATAGGAGCAGTATTATAGTAGTTATATTCTTGTACATGGGGAGCAGTATTATAGTAGTTATATTCTTGTACATGGGGAGCAGTATTATAGTAGTTATATTCTTGTACATAGGGGGCAGTATTATAGTAGTTATATTCTTGTACATAGGAGCAGTATTATAGTAGTTATATTCTTGTACATAGGGAGCAGTATTATAGTAGTTATATTCTTGTACATAGGAGCAGTATTATAGTAGTTATATTCTTGTACATAGGGGGCTGTATTATAGTAGTTATATTCTTGTACATGGGGGCAGTATTATAGTAGTTATATTCTTGTACATAGGGAGCAGTATTATAGTAGTTATATTCTTGTACATAGGGAGCAGTATTATAGTAGTTATATTCTTGTACATAGGGAGCAGTATTATAGTAGTTATATTCTTGTACATAGGAGCAGTATTATAGTAGTTATATTCTTGTACATAGCGGCAGTATTATAGTAGTTATATTCTTGTTCATAGGGGGCAGTATTATAGTAGTTATATTCTTGTACATAGCGGGCAGTATTATAGTAGTTATATTCTTGTACATAGGAGCAGTATTATAGTAGTTACATTCTTGTACATAGGAGCAGTATTATAGTAGTTATATTCTTGTACATAGGAGCAGTATTATAGTAGTTATATTCTTGTACATGGGGAGCAGTATTATAGTAGTTATATTCTTGTACATGGGGAGCAGTATTATAGTAGTTATATTCTTGTACATAGGGGGCAGTATTATAGTAGTTATATTCTTGTACATAGGGAGCAGTATTATAGTAGTTATATTCTTGTACATAGGGAGCAGTATTATAGTAGTTATATTCTTGTACATAGGGGGCAGTATTATAGTAGTTATACTCTTGTACACAGGGGCAGTATTATAGTAGTTATATTCTTGTACATAGGGGCAGTATTATAGTAGTTATATTCTTGTACATAGGGGGCAGTATTATAGTAGTTATATTCTTATACATAGGGGGCAGTATTATAGTAGTTATACTCTTGTACACAGGGGCAGTATTATAGTAGTTATATTCTTGTACATAGGGGCAGTATTATAGTAGTTATATTCTTGTACATAGGGGGCAGTATTATAGTAGTTATATTCTTATACATAGGGGGCAGTATTATAGTAGTTATATTCCTGTACATAGGAGCAGTATTATAGTAGTTATATTCTTGTACATAGGGAGCAGTATTATAGTAGTTATATTCTTGTACATAGGAGCAGTATTATAGTAGTTATATTCTTGTACATAGGGGCAGTATTATAGTAGTTATATTCTTGTATATAGGAGCAGTATTATAGTAGTTATATTCTTGTACATAGGAGCAGTATTATAGTAGTTATATTCTTGTACATAGGAGCAGTATTATAGTAGTTACATTCTTGTACATAGGAGCAGTATTATAGTAGTTATATTCTTGTACATAGGAGCAGTATTATAGTAGTTATATTCTTGTACATGGGGAGCAGTATTATAGTAGTTATATTCTTGTACATGGGGAGCAGTATTATAGTAGTTATATTCTTGTACATAGGGGGCAGTATTATAGTAGTTATATTCTTGTACATAGGGAGCAGTATTATAGTAGTTATATTCTTGTACGTAGGGGGCAGTATTATAGTAGTTATATTCTTGTACATAGGGGGCAGTATTATAGTAGTTATATTCTTGTACACAGGAGCAGTATTATAGTAGTTATATTCTTCTACATGGGGAGCAGTATTATAGTAGTTATATTCTTGTACATAGGGAGCAGTATTATAGTAGTTATATTCTTGTACATAGGGGGCAGTATTATAGTAGTTATATTCTTGTACATAGGAGCAGTATTATAGTAGTTATATTCTTGTACATAGGGAGCAGTATTATAGTAGTTATATTCTTGTACATAGGGGGCAGTATTATAGTAGTTATATTCTTGTACATAGGGGGCAGTATTATAGTAGTTATATTCTTGTACATAGGAGCAGTATTATAGTAGTTATATTCTTGTACATGGGGAGCAGTATTATAGTAGTTATATTCTTGTACATGGGGAGCAGTATTATAGTAGTTATATTCTTGTACATAGGGGGCAGTATTATAGTAGTTATATTCTTGTACATAGGAGCAGTATTATAGTAGTTATATTCTTGTACATAGGGAGCAGTATTATAGTAGTTATATTCTTGTACATAGGAGCAGTATTATAGTAGTTATATTCTTGTACATAGGGGGCTGTATTATAGTAGTTATATACTTGTACATGGGGGCAGTATTATAGTAGTTATATTCTTGTACATAGGAAGCAGTATTATAGTAGTTATATTCTTGTACATAGGGGGCAGTATTATAGTAGTTATATTCTTGTACATAGGGAGCAGTATTATAGTAGTTATATTCTTGTACATAGGAGCAGTATTATAGTAGTTATATTCTTGTACATAGCGGCAGTATTATAGTAGTTATATTCTTGTTCATAGGGGGCAGTATTATAGTAGTTATATTCTTGTACATAGCGGGCAGTATTATAGTAGTTATATTCTTGTACATAGGGAGCAGTATTATAGTAGTTATATTCTTGTACATAGCGGGCAGTATTATAGTAGTTATATTCTTGTACATAGGGAGCAGTATTATAGTAGTTATATTCTTGTACATAGGGAGCAGTATTATAGTAGTTATATTCTTGTACATAGGGAGCAGTATTATAGTAGTTATATTCTTGTACATAAGGGCAGTATTATAGTAGCTATATTCTTGTACATAGCGGGCAGTATTATAGTAGTTATATTCTTGTACATAGGGGGCAGTATTATAGTAGTTATATTCTTGTACATAGGGAGCAGTATTATAGTAGTTATTTTCTTGTACATAGGAGCAGTATTATAGTAGTTATATTCTTGTACATAGGGGGCAGTATTATAGTAGTTATATTCTTGTACATGAGGGCAGTATTATAGTAGTTATATTCTTGTACATAGGGAGCAGTATTATAGTAGTTATATTCTTGTACATAGAGGGCAGTATTATAGTAGTTATATTCTTGTACATAGGGAGCAGTATTATAGTAGTTATATTCTTGTACATAGGGGGCAGTATTATAGTAGTTATATTCTTGTACATAGGGGCAGTATTATAGTAGCTATATTCTTGTACATAGCGGGCAGTATTATAGTAGTTATATTCTTGTACATAGGGGGCAGTATTATAGTAGTTATATTCTTGTACATAGCGGGCAGTATTATTGTAGTTATATTCTTGTACATAGCGGGCAGTATTATAGTAGTTATATTCTTGTACATTGGGGCAGTATTATAGTAGTTATATTCTTGTACATAGGGGCAGTATTATAGTAGCTATATTCTTCTACATAGGGGGCAGTATTATAGTAGTTACATTCTTGTACATAGGGAGCAGTATTATAGTAGTTATATTCTTGTACATAGGAGCAGTATTATAGTAGTTATATTCTTGTACATAGGAGCAGTATTATAGTAGTTATATTCTTGTATATCGGGGCAGTATTATAGTAGTTATATTCTTGTACATAGGGGCAGTATTATAGTAGTTATATTCTTGTACATAGGGGGCAGTATTATAGTAGTTATATTCTTGTACATAGGGGGCAGTATTATAGTAGTTATATTCTTGTACAGAGGAGCAGTATTATAGTAGTTATATTCTTGTACATAGGAGCAGTATTATAGTAGTTATATTCTTGTACATAGGGGCAGTATTATAGTAGTTATATTCTTGTACATAGGGGCAGTATTATAGTAGTTATATTCTTGTACATAGGAGGAGTATTATAGTAGTTATATTCTTGTACATAGGGGGCAGTATTATAGTAGTTATATTCTTGTACATAGGGGCAGTATTATAGTAGTTATATTCCTGTACATAGGAGCAGTATTATAGTAGTTATTTTCTTGTACATAGGAGCAGTATTATTGTAGTTATATTCTTGTACATAGGAGCAGTATTATAGTAGTTATATTCTTGTACATAGGGGGCAGTCTTATAGTAGTTATATTCCTGTACATAGGAGCAGTATTATAGTAGTTATATTCTTGTACATAGGAGCAGTATTATAGTAGTTATATTCTTGTACATAGGAGCAGTATTATAGTAGTTACATTCTTGTACATAGGAGCAGTATTATAGTAGTTATATTCTTGTACATAGGAGCAGTATTATAGTAGTTATATTCTTGTACATGGGGAGCAGTATTATAGTAGTTATATTCTTGTACATGGGGAGCAGTATTATACTAGTTATATTCTTGTACATAGGGGCAGTATTATAGTAGTTATATTCTTGTACATAGGAGCAGTATTATAGTAGTTATATTCTTGTATATAGGGGCAGTATTATAGTAGTTATATTCTTGTACAGAGGAGCAGTATTATAGTAGTTATATTCTTGTACATAGGAGCAGTATTATAGTAGTTATATTCTTGTACATAGGGGGCAGTATTATAGTAGTTATATTCTTGTACATAGGGGCAGTATTATAGTAGTTATATTCTTGTACATAGGAGCAGTATTATAGTAGTTATATTCTTGTACATAGGGGGCAGTATTATAGTAGTTATATTCTTGTACATAGGGGGCAGTATTATAGTAGTTATATTCCTGTACATAGGAGCAGTATTATAGTAGTTATATTCTTGTACATAGGAGCAGTATTATAGTAGTTATATTCTTGTACATAGGAGCAGTATTATAGTAGTTACATTCTTGTACATAGGAGCAGTATTATAGTAGTTATATTCTTGTACATAGGAGCAGTATTATAGTAGTTATATTCTTGTACATGGGGAGCAGTATTATAGTAGTTATATTCTTGTACATGGGGAGCAGTATTATAGTAGTTATGTTCTTGTACATAGGGGGCAGTATTATAGTAGTTATATTCTTGTACATAGGGAGCAGTATTATAGTAGTTATGTTCTTGTACATAGGGGGCAGTATTATAGTAGTTATATTCTTGTACATAGGGGGCAGTATTATAGTAGTTATATTCTTGTACACAGGAGCAGTATTATAGTAGTTATATTCTTGTACATGGGGAGCAGTATTATAGTAGTTATATTCTTGTACATAGGGAGCAGTATTATAGTAGTTATATTCTTGTACATAGGGGGCAGTATTATAGTAGTTATATTCTTGTACATAGGAGCAGTATTATAGTAGTTATATTCTTGTACATAGGGAGCAGTATTATAGTAGTTATATTCTTGTACATAGGGGGCAGTATTATAGTAGTTATATTCTTGTACATAGGAGCAGTATTATAGTAGTTATATTCTTGTACATGGGGAGCAGTATTATAGTAGTTATATTCTTGTACATGGGGAGCAGTATTATACTAGTTATATTCTTGTACATAGGGGCAGTATTATAGTAGTTATATTCTTGTACATAGGAGCAGTATTATAGTAGTTATATTCTTGTATATAGGGGCAGTATTATAGTAGTTATATTCTTGTACAGAGGAGCAGTATTATAGTAGTTATATTCTTGTACATAGGAGCAGTATTATAGTAGTTATATTCTTGTACATAGGGGGCAGTATTATAGTAGTTATATTCTTGTACATAGGGGCAGTATTATAGTAGTTATATTCTTGTACATAGGAGCAGTATTATAGTAGTTATATTCTTGTACATAGGGGGCAGTATTATAGTAGTTATATTCTTGTACATAGGGGGCAGTATTATAGTAGTTATATTCCTGTACATAGGAGCAGTATTATAGTAGTTATATTCTTGTACATAGGAGCAGTATTATAGTAGTTATATTCTTGTACATAGGAGCAGTATTATAGTAGTTACATTCTTGTACATAGGAGCAGTATTATAGTAGTTATATTCTTGTACATAGGAGCAGTATTATAGTAGTTATATTCTTGTACATGGGGAGCAGTATTATAGTAGTTATATTCTTGTACATGGGGAGCAGTATTATAGTAGTTATATTCTTGTACATAGGGGGCAGTATTATAGTAGTTATATTCTTGTACATAGGGAGCAGTATTATAGTAGTTATATTCTTGTACATAGGGGGCAGTATTATAGTAGTTATATTCTTGTACATAGGGGGCAGTATTATAGTAGTTATATTCTTGTACACAGGAGCAGTATTATAGTAGTTATATTCTTGTACATGGGGAGCAGTATTATAGTAGTTATATTCTTGTACATAGGGAGCAGTATTATAGTAGTTATATTCTTGTACATAGGGGGCAGTATTATAGTAGTTATATTCTTGTACATAGGAGCAGTATTATAGTAGTTATATTCTTGTACATAGGGAGCAGTATTATAGTAGTTATATTCTTGTACATAGGGAGCAGTATTATAGTAGTTATATTCTTGTACATAGGGGGCAGTATTATAGTAGTTATATTCTTGTACATAGGGGCAGTATTATAGTAGCTATATTCTTGTACATAGCGGGCAGTATTATAGTAGTTATATTCTTGTACATAGGGGGCAGTATTATAGTAGTTATATTCTTGTACATAGCGGGCAGTATTATTGTAGTTATATTCTTGTACATAGCGGGCAGTATTATAGTAGTTATATTCTTGTACATTGGGGCAGTATTATAGTAGTTATATTCTTGTACATAGGGGCAGTATTATAGTAGCTATATTCTTCTACATAGGGGGCAGTATTATAGTAGTTACATTCTTGTACATAGGGAGCAGTATTATAGTAGTTATATTCTTGTACATAGGAGCAGTATTATAGTAGTTATATTCTTGTACATAGGAGCAGTATTATAGTAGTTATATTCTTGTATATCGGGGCAGTATTATAGTAGTTATATTCTTGTACATAGGGGCAGTATTATAGTAGTTATATTCTTGTACATAGGGGGCAGTATTATAGTAGTTATATTCTTGTACATAGGGGGCAGTATTATAGTAGTTATATTCTTGTACAGAGGAGCAGTATTATAGTAGTTATATTCTTGTACATAGGAGCAGTATTATAGTAGTTATATTCTTGTACATAGGGGCAGTATTATAGTAGTTATATTCTTGTACATAGGGGCAGTATTATAGTAGTTATATTCTTGTACATAGGAGGAGTATTATAGTAGTTATATTCTTGTACATAGGGGGCAGTATTATAGTAGTTATATTCTTGTACATAGGGGCAGTATTATAGTAGTTATATTCCTGTACATAGGAGCAGTATTATAGTAGTTATTTTCTTGTACATAGGAGCAGTATTATTGTAGTTATATTCTTGTACATAGGAGCAGTATTATAGTAGTTATATTCTTGTACATAGGGGGCAGTCTTATAGTAGTTATATTCCTGTACATAGGAGCAGTATTATAGTAGTTATATTCTTGTACATAGGAGCAGTATTATAGTAGTTATATTCTTGTACATAGGAGCAGTATTATAGTAGTTACATTCTTGTACATAGGAGCAGTATTATAGTAGTTATATTCTTGTACATAGGAGCAGTATTATAGTAGTTATATTCTTGTACATGGGGAGCAGTATTATAGTAGTTATATTCTTGTACATGGGGAGCAGTATTATACTAGTTATATTCTTGTACATAGGGGCAGTATTATAGTAGTTATATTCTTGTACATAGGAGCAGTATTATAGTAGTTATATTCTTGTATATAGGGGCAGTATTATAGTAGTTATATTCTTGTACAGAGGAGCAGTATTATAGTAGTTATATTCTTGTACATAGGAGCAGTATTATAGTAGTTATATTCTTGTACATAGGGGGCAGTATTATAGTAGTTATATTCTTGTACATAGGGGCAGTATTATAGTAGTTATATTCTTGTACATAGGAGCAGTATTATAGTAGTTATATTCTTGTACATAGGGGGCAGTATTATAGTAGTTATATTCTTGTACATAGGGGGCAGTATTATAGTAGTTATATTCCTGTACATAGGAGCAGTATTATAGTAGTTATATTCTTGTACATAGGAGCAGTATTATAGTAGTTATATTCTTGTACATAGGAGCAGTATTATAGTAGTTACATTCTTGTACATAGGAGCAGTATTATAGTAGTTATATTCTTGTACATAGGAGCAGTATTATAGTAGTTATATTCTTGTACATGGGGAGCAGTATTATAGTAGTTATATTCTTGTACATGGGGAGCAGTATTATAGTAGTTATATTCTTGTACATAGGGGGCAGTATTATAGTAGTTATATTCTTGTACATAGGGAGCAGTATTATAGTAGTTATATTCTTGTACATAGGGGGCAGTATTATAGTAGTTATATTCTTGTACATAGGGGGCAGTATTATAGTAGTTATATTCTTGTACACAGGAGCAGTATTATAGTAGTTATATTCTTGTACATGGGGAGCAGTATTATAGTAGTTATATTCTTGTACATAGGGAGCAGTATTATAGTAGTTATATTCTTGTACATAGGGGGCAGTATTATAGTAGTTATATTCTTGTACATAGGAGCAGTATTATAGTAGTTATATTCTTGTACATAGGGAGCAGTATTATAGTAGTTATATTCTTGTACATAGGGGGCAGTATTATAGTAGTTATATTCTTGTACATAGGAGCAGTATTATAGTAGTTATATTCTTGTACATGGGGAGCAGTATTATAGTAGTTATATTCTTGTACATGGGGAGCAGTATTATACTAGTTATATTCTTGTACATAGGGGCAGTATTATAGTAGTTATATTCTTGTACATAGGAGCAGTATTATAGTAGTTATATTCTTGTATATAGGGGCAGTATTATAGTAGTTATATTCTTGTACAGAGGAGCAGTATTATAGTAGTTATATTCTTGTACATAGGAGCAGTATTATAGTAGTTATATTCTTGTACATAGGGGGCAGTATTATAGTAGTTATATTCTTGTACATAGGGGCAGTATTATAGTAGTTATATTCTTGTACATAGGAGCAGTATTATAGTAGTTATATTCTTGTACATAGGGAGCAGTATTATAGTAGTTATATTCTTGTACATAGGGGGCAGTATTATAGTAGTTATATTCCTGTACATAGGAGCAGTATTATAGTAGTTATATTCTTGTACATAGGAGCAGTATTATAGTAGTTATATTCTTGTACATAGGAGCAGTATTATAGTAGTTACATTCTTGTACATAGGAGCAGTATTATAGTAGTTATATTCTTGTACATAGGAGCAGTATTATAGTAGTTATATTCTTGTACATGGGGAGCAGTATTATAGTAGTTATATTCTTGTACATGGGGAGCAGTATTATAGTAGTTATATTCTTGTACATAGGGGGCAGTATTATAGTAGTTATATTCTTGTACATAGGGAGCAGTATTATAGTAGTTATATTCTTGTACATAGGGGGCAGTATTATAGTAGTTATATTCTTGTACATAGGGGGCAGTATTATAGTAGTTATATTCTTGTACACAGGAGCAGTATTATAGTAGTTATATTCTTGTACATGGGGAGCAGTATTATAGTAGTTATATTCTTGTACATAGGGAGCAGTATTATAGTAGTTATATTCTTGTACATAGGGGGCAGTATTATAGTAGTTATATTCTTGTACATAGGAGCAGTATTATAGTAGTTATATTCTTGTACATAGGGAGCAGTATTATAGTAGTTATATTCTTGTACATAGGGGGCAGTATTATAGTAGTTATATTCTTGTACATAGGGGGCAGTATTATAGTAGTTATATTCTTGTACATAGGAGCAGTATTATAGTAGTTATATTCTTGTACATAGGAGGCAGTATTATAGTAGTTATATTCTTGTACATAGGGGGCAGTATTATAGTAGTTATATTCTTATACATAGGAGGCAGTATTATAGTAGTTATATTCTTGTACATAGGAGGCAGTATTATAGTAGTTATATTCTTATACATAGGAGCAGTATTATAGTAGTTATATTCTTGTACATAGGAGCAGTATTATAGTAGTTATATTCTTGTACATAGGGGGAAGTATTATAGTAGTTATATTCTTGTACATAGGGGCAGTATTATAGTAGCTATATTCTTGTACATAGCGGGAAGTATTATAGTAGTTATATTCTTGTACATAGGGGGCAGTATTATAGTAGTTATATTCTTGTACATAGCGGGCAGTATTATAGTAGTTATATTCTTATACATAGGAGCTGTATTATAGTAGTTATATTCTTGTACATAGCGGGCAGTATTATAGTAGTTATATTCTTGTACATAGGGGCAGTATTATAGTAGTTATATTCTTGTACATAGGGGCAGTATTATAGTAGCTATATTCTTCTACAAAGGGGGCAGTATTATAGTAGTTATATTCTTGTACATAGGGAGCAGTATTATAGTAGTTATATTCTTGTACATAGGAGGCAGTATTATAGTAGTTATATTCTTATACATAGGAGCTGTATTATAGTAGTTATATTCTTGTACATAGGAGCAGTATTATAGTAGTTATATTCTTGTACATAGGGGGCAGTATTATAGTAGTTATATTCTTGTACATAGGGGGCAGTATTATAGTAGTTATATTCTTGTACATAGGAGCAGTATGATAGTAGTTATATTCTTGTACATAGGGGGCAGTATTATAGTAGTTATATTCTTGTACATAGGAGCATTATTATAGTAGTTATATTCTTGTACATAGGGGGCAGTATTATAGTAGTTATATTCTTGTACATAGGAGCAGTAGTATAGTAGTTATATTCTTGTACATAGGGAGCAGTATTATAGTAGTTATATTCTTGGACATAGGAGCAGTATTATAGTAGTTATATTCTTGTACATAGGAGCAGTATTATAGTAGTTATATTCTTGTACATAGGAGCAGTATTATAGTAGTTATATTCTTGTACATAGGGGGCAGTATTATAGTAGTTATATTCTTGTACATAGGAGCAGTATGATAGTAGTTATATTCTTGTACATAGGGGGCAGTATTATAGTAGTTATATTCTTGTACATAGGAGCATTATTATAGTAGTTATATTCTTGTACATAGGAGCAGTATTATAGTAGTTATATTCTTGTACATAGGAGCAGTATTATAGTAGTTATATTCTTGTACATAGGGAGCAGTATTATAGTAGTTATATTCTTCTACATAGGTGGCAGTATTATAGTAGTTATATACTTGTACATAGGGGGCAGTATTATAGTAGTTATATTCTTGTACATAGGAGGCAGTATTATAGTAGTTATATTCTTGTACATAGGGGGCAGTATTATAGTAGTTATATTCTTCTACATAGGGGGCAGTATTATAGTAGATATATTCTTGTACATAGGAGCAGTATTATAGTAGTTATATTCTTGTACATAGGGAGCAGTATTATAGTAGTTATATTCTTCTACATAGGGGGCAGTATTATAGTAGTTATATTCTTGTACATAGGGACAGTATTATAGTAGTTATATTCTTGTACATAGGGACAGTATTATAGTAGTTATATTCTTGTACATAGGAGGCAGTATTACAGTAGTTATATTCTTGTACAGAGGAGCAGTATTATAGTAGTTATATTCTTGTACATAGGAGGCAGTATTATAGTAGTTGTATTCTTGTACATAGGAGCAGTATTATAGTAGTTATATTCTTGTACATAGGGGCAGTATTATAGTAGTTATATTCTTGTACAGAGGAGCAGTATTATAGTAGTTATATTCTTGTACATAGGAGGCAGTATTATAGTAGTTATATTCTTGTACATAGGGGGCAGTATTATAGTAGTTATATTCTTGTACATAGGAGGCAGTATTATAGTAGTTATATTCTTGTACATAGGAGCAGTATTATAGTAGTTATATTCTTGTACATAGGAGGCAGTATTATAGTAGTTATATTCTTGTACATAGGGACAGTATTATAGTAGTTATATTCTTGTACATAGGAGGCAGTATTATAGTAGTTATATTCTTGTACATAGGGGCAGTATTATAGTAGTTATATTCTTGTACATAGGGGGCAGTATTATAGTAGTTATATTCTTGTACAGAGGAGCAGTATTATAGTAGTTATATTCTTGTACATAGGGAGCAGTATTATAGTAGTTATATTCTTGTACATAGGAGCAGTATTATAGTAATTATATTCTTATACATAGGAGGCAGTATTATAGTAGTTATATTCTTGTACATAGGAGCAGTATTATAGTAGTTATATTCTTGTACATAGGAGCAGTATTATAGTAGTTATATTCTTGTACATAGGAGGCAGTATTATAGTAGTTATATTCTTGTACATAGGGGGCAGTATTATAGTAGTTATATTCTTATACATAGGGGCAGTATTATAGTAGTTATATTCTTGTACATAGGGGGCAGTATTATAGTAGTTATATTCTTGTACATAGGGGGCAGTATTATAGTAGTTATATTCTTATACATAGGGGCAGTATTATAGTAGTTATATTCTTATACATAGGGGCAGTATTATAGTAGTTATATTCTTGTACATAGGGGGCAGTATTATAGTAGTTATATTCTTGTACATAGGGGGCAGTATTATAGTAGTTATATTCTTGTACATAGGGGGCAGTATTATAGTAGTTATATTCTTATACATAGGGGCAGTATTATAGTAGTTATATTCTTGTACATAAGAGCAGTATTATAGTAGTTATATTCTTGTACATAGGAGGCAGTATTATAGTAGTTATATTCTTGTACATAGGGAGCAGTATTATAGTAGTTATATTCTTGTACATAGGAGCAGTATTATAGTCGTTATATTCTTGTACATAGGAGCAGTATTATAGTAGTTCTATTCTTGTACATAGGAGTAGTATTATAGTAGTTATATTCTTGTACATAGGGGCAGTATTATAGTAGCTATATTCTTCTACATAGGGGCAGTATTATAGTAGTTATATTCTTGTACATAGGGGGCAGTATTATAGTAGTTATATTCTTGTACATAGGAGCAGTATTATAGTAGTTATATTCTTGTACATAGGAGGCAGTTTTATAGTAGTTATATTCTTGTACATAGGGAGCAGTATTATAGTAGTTATATTCTTGTACATAGGAGCAGTATTATAGTAGTTATATTCTTGTACATAGGGAGCAGTATTATAGTAGTTATATTCTTGTACATAGGGGCAGTATTATAGTAGTTATATTCTTGTACATAGGGGCAGTATTATAGTAGCTATATTCTTCTACATAGGGGCAGTATTATAGTAGTTATATTCTTGTACATAGGGAGCAGTATTATAGTAGTTATATTCTTGTACATAGGAGGCAGTATTATAGTAGTTATATTCTTATACATAGGAGCAGTATTATAGTAGTTATATTCTTGTACATAGGAGCAGTATTATAGTAGTTATATTCTTGTACATAGGGGGCAGTATTATAGTAGTTATATTCTTGTACATAGGGGGCAGTATTATAGTAGTTATATTCTTGTACATAGGAGCAGTATGATAGTAGTTATATTCTTGTACATAGGGGGCAGTATTATAGTAGTTATATTCTTGTACATAGGAGCATTATTATAGTAGTTATATTCTTGTACATAGGGGGCAGTATTATAGTAGTTATATTCTTGTACATAGGAGCAGTAGTATAGTAGTTATATTCTTGTACATAGGAGCAGTATTATAGTAGTTATATTCTTGTACATAGGGAGCAGTATTATAGTAGTTATATTCTTGTACATAGGGGCAGTATTATAGTAGTTATATTCTTGTACATAGGGGCAGTATTATAGTAGCTATATTCTTCTACATAGGGGGCAGTATTATAGTAGTTATATTCTTGTACATAGGGAGCAGTATTATAGTAGTTATATTCTTGTACATAGGAGGCAGTATTATAGTAGTTATATTCTTATACATAGGAGCAGTATTATAGTAGTTATATTCTTGTACATAGGAGCAGTATTATAGTAGTTATATTCTTGTACATAGGGGGCAGTATTATAGTAGTTATATTCTTGTACATAGGGGGCAGTATTATAGTAGTTATATTCTTGTACATAGGAGCAGTATGAGAGTAGTTATATTCTTGTACATAGGGGGCAGTATTATAGTAGTTATATTCTTGTACATAGGAGCATTATTATAGTAGTTATATTCTTGTACATAGGGGGCAGTATTATAGTAGTTATATTCTTGTACATAGGAGCAGTAGTATAGTAGTTATATTCTTGTATATAGGGAGCAGTATTATAGTAGTTATATTCTTGGACATAGGAGCAGTATTATAGTAGTTATATTCTTGTACATAGGAGCAGTATTATAGTAGTTATATTCTTGTACATAGGAGCAGTATTATAGTAGTTATATTCTTGTACATAGGGGGCAGTATTATAGTAGTTATATTCTTGTACATAGGGGCAGTATTATAGTAGTTATATTCTTGTACATAGGAGCAGTATGATAGTAGTTATATTCTTGTACATAGGGGGCAGTATTATAGTAGTTATATTCTTGTACATAGGAGCATTATTATAGTAGTTATATTCTTGTACATAGGAGCAGTATTATAGTAGTTATATTCTTGTACATAGGAGCAGTATTATAGTAGTTATATTCTTGTACATAGGGAGCAGTATTATAGTAGTTATATTCTTCTACATAGGGGGCAGTATTATAGTAGTTATATACTTGTACATAGGGGGCAGTATTATAGTAGTTATATTCTTGTACATAGGAGCAGTATGATAGTAGTTATATTCTTGTACATAGGGGGCAGTATTATAGTAGTTATATTCTTGTACATAGGAGCAGTATTATAGTAGTTATATTCTTGTACATAGGAGCAGTGTGATAGTAGTGATATTCTTGTACATAGGGGGCAGTATTATAGTAGTTATATTCTTGTACATAGGAGGCAGTATTATAGTAGTTATATTCTTGTACATAGGGGGCAGTATTATAGTAGTTCTATTCTTCTACATAGGGGGCAGTATTATAGTAGATATATTCTTGTACATAGGAGCAGTATTATAGTAGTTATATTCTTGTACATAGGGAGCAGTATTATAGTAGTTATATTCTTCTACATAGGGGGCAGTATTATAGTAGTTATATTCTTGTACATAGGGACAGTATTATAGTAGTTATATTCTTGTACATAGGGGGCAGTATTATAGTAGTTATATTCTTGTACATAGGAGGCAGTATTACAGTAGTTATATTCTTGTACAGAGGAGCAGTATTATAGTAGTTGTATTCTTGTACATAGGAGCAGTATTATAGTAGTTATATTCTTGTACATAGGGGGCAGTATTATAGTAGTTATATTCTTGTACATAGGGACAGTATTATAGTAGTTATATTCTTGTACATAGGGGGCAGTATTATAGTAGTTATATTCTTGTACATAGGAGGCAGTATTACAGTAGTTATATTCTTGTACATAGGAGCAGTATTATAGTAGTTGTATTCTTGTACATAGGAGCAGTATTATAGTAGTTATATTCTTGTACATAGGGGGCAGTATTATAGTAGTTATATTCTTGTACAGAGGAGCAGTATTATAGTAGTTATATTCTTGTACATAGGAGGCAGTATTATAGTAGTTATATTCTTGTACATAGGGGGCAGTATTATAGTAGTTATATTCTTGTACATAGGAGGCAGTATTATAGTAGTTATATTCTTGTACATAGGAGCAGTATTATAGTAGTTATATTCTTGTACATAGGAGGCAGTATTATAGTAGTTATATTCTTGTACATAGGGGCAGTATTATAGTAGTTATATTCTTGTACATAGGAGGCAGTATTATAGTAGTTATATTCTTGTACATAGGGGCAGTATTATAGTAGTTATATTCTTGTACATAGGGGGCAGTATTATAGTAGTTATATTCTTGTACAGAGGAGCAGTATTATAGTAGTTATATTCTTGTACATAGGGAGCAGTATTATAGTAGTTATATTCTTGTACATAGGAGCAGTATTATAGTAATTATATTCTTATACATAGGAGGCAGTATTATAGTAGTTATATTCTTGTACATAGGAGCAGTATTATAGTAGTTATATTCTTGTACATAGGAGCAGTATTATAGTAGTTATATTCTTGTACATAGGAGGCAGTATTATAGTAGTTATATTCTTGTACATAGGGGGCAGTATTATAGTAGTTATTTTCTTATACATAGGGGCAGTATTATAGTAGTTATATTCTTGTACATAGGGGGCAGTATTATAGTAGTTATATTGTTGTACATAGGGGGCAGTATTATAGTAGTTATATTCTTGTACATAGGGGGCAGTATTATAGTAGTTATATTCTTATACATAGGGGCAGTATTATAGTAGTTATATTCTTGTACATAGGAGGCAGTATTATAGTAGTTGTATTCTTGTACATAGGAGCAGTATTATAGTAGTTATATTCTTGTACATAGGGGGCAGTATTATAGTAGTTATATTCTTATACATAGGGGTAGTATTATAGTAGTTATATTCTTGTACATAAGAGCAGTATTATAGTAGTTATATTCTTGTACATAGGAGGCAGTATTATAGTAGTTATATTCTTGTACATAGGGAGCAGTATTATAGTAGTTATATTCTTGTACATAGGAGCAGTATTATAGTAGTTATATTCTTGTACATAGGAGTAGTATTATAGTAGTCATATTCTTGTACATAGGGGGCAGTATTATAGTAGTTATATTCTTGTACATAGGAGCAGTATTATAGTAGTTATATTCTTGTACATAGGAGGCAGTTTTATAGTAGTTATATTCTTGTACATAGGGAGCAGTATTATAGTAGTTATATTCTTGTACATAGGAGCAGTATTATAGTAGTTATATTCTTGTACATAGGGAGCAGTATTATAGTAGTTATATTCTTGTACATAGGAGCAGTATTATAGTAGTTATATTCTTGTACATAGGGGGCAGTATTATAGTAGTTATATTCTTGTACATAGGAGCAGTATTATAGTAGTTATATTCCTGTACATAGGAGCAGTATTATATTAGTTATATTCTTGTACATAGGGGGCAGTATTATAGCAGCTATATTCTTGTACATAGGAGCAGTATTATAGTAGTTATATTCTTGTACATAGGGGCAGTATTATAGTAGTTATATTCTTGTACATAGGGAGCAGTATTATAGTAGTTATATTCTTGTACATAGGGGGCAGTATTATAGTAGTTATACTCTTGTACACAGGGGCAGTATTATAGTAGTTATATTCTTGTACATAGGGGCAGTATTATAGTAGTTATATTCTTGTACATAGGGGGCAGTATTATAGTAGTTATATTCTTGTACATAGGGGGCAGTATTATAGCAGTTATATTCCTGTACATAGGAGCAGTATTATAGTAGTTATATTCTTGTACATAGGGAGCAGTATTATAGTAGTTATATTCTTGTACATAGGAGCAGTATTATAGTAGTTATATTCTTGTACATAGGGGCAGTATTATAGTAGTTATATTCTTGTATATAGGAGCAGTATTATAGTAGTTATATTCTTGTACATAGGAGCAGTATTATAGTAGTTATATTCTTGTACATAGGAGCAGTATTATAGTAGTTACATTCTTGTACATAGGAGCAGTATTATAGTAGTTATATTCTTGTACATAGGAGCAGTATTATAGTAGTTATATTCTTGTACATAGGGAGCAGTATTATAGTAGTTATATTCTTGTACATAGGAGCAGTATTATAGTAGTTATATTCTTGTACATAGGGGGCAGTATTATAGTAGTTATATTCTTGTACATAGGAGCAGTATTATAGTAGTTATATTCCTGTACATAGGAGCAGTATTATAGTAGTTATATTCCTGTACATAGGAGCAGTATTATATTAGTTATATTCTTGTACATAGGGGGCAGTATTATAGCAGCTATATTCTTGTACATAGGAGCAGTATTATAGTAGTTATATTCTTGTACATAGGGGCAGTATTATAGTAGTTATATTCTTGTACATAGGGAGCAGTATTATAGTAGTTATATTCTTGTACATAGGGGGCAGTATTATAGTAGTTATACTCTTGTACACAGGGGCAGTATTATAGTAGTTATATTCTTGTACATAGGGGCAGTATTATAGTAGTTATACTCTTGTACACAGGGGCAGTATTATAGTAGTTATATTCTTGTACATAGGGGCAGTATTATAGTAGTTATATTCTTGTACATAGGGGGCAGTATTATAGTAGTTATATTCCTGTACATAGGGGGCAGTATTATAGTAGTTATATTCCTGTACATAGGAGCAGTATTATAGTAGTTATATTCTTGTACATAGGGAGCAGTATTATAGTAGTTATATTCTTGTACATAGGAGCAGTATTATAGTAGTTATATTCTTGTACATAGGGGCAGTATTATAGTAGTTATATTCTTGTATATAGGAGCAGTATTATAGTAGTTATATTCTTGTACATAGGAGCAGTATTATAGTAGTTATATTCTTGTACATAGGAGCAGTATTATAGTAGTTACATTCTTGTACATAGGAGCAGTATTATAGTAGTTATATTCTTGTACACAGGAGCAGTATTATAGTAGTTATATTCTTGTACATAGGGAGCAGTATTATAGTAGTTATATTCTTGTACATAGGAGCAGTATTATAGTAGTTATATTCTTGTACATAGGGGGCAGTATTATAGTAGTTATACTCTTGTACACAGGGGCAGTATTATAGTAGTTATATTCTTGTACATAGGGGCAGTATTATAGTAGTTATATTCTTGTACATAGGGGGCAGTATTATAGTAGTTATATTCTTGTACATAGGGGGCAGTATTATAGTAGTTATATTCTTGTACATAGGGAGCAGTATTATAGTAGTTATATTCTTGTACATAGGAGCAGTATTATAGTAATTATATTCTTATACATAGGAGGCAGTATTATAGTAGTTATATTCTTGTACATAGGAGCAGTATTATAGTAGTTATATTCTTGTACATAGGAGCAGTATTATAGTAGTTATATTCTTGTACATAGGAGGCAGTATTATAGTAGTTATATTCTTGTACATAGGGGGCAGTATTATAGTAGTTATTTTCTTATACATAGGGGCAGTATTATAGTAGTTATATTCTTGTACATAGGGGGCAGTATTATAGTAGTTATATTGTTGTACATAGGGGGCAGTATTATAGTAGTTATATTCTTGTACATAGGGGGCAGTATTATAGTAGTTATATTCTTATACATAGGGGCAGTATTATAGTAGTTATATTCTTGTACATAGGAGGCAGTATTATAGTAGTTGTATTCTTGTACATAGGAGCAGTATTATAGTAGTTATATTCTTGTACATAGGGGGCAGTATTATAGTAGTTATATTCTTATACATAGGGGTAGTATTATAGTAGTTATATTCTTGTACATAAGAGCAGTATTATAGTAGTTATATTCTTGTACATAGGAGGCAGTATTATAGTAGTTATATTCTTGTACATAGGGAGCAGTATTATAGTAGTTATATTCTTGTACATAGGAGCAGTATTATAGTAGTTATATTCTTGTACATAGGAGTAGTATTATAGTAGTCATATTCTTGTACATAGGGGGCAGTATTATAGTAGTTATATTCTTGTACATAGGAGCAGTATTATAGTAGTTATATTCTTGTACATAGGAGTCAGTTTTATAGTAGTTATATTCTTGTACATAGGGAGCAGTATTATAGTAGTTATATTCTTGTACATAGGAGCAGTATTATAGTAGTTATATTCTTGTACATAGGGAGCAGTATTATAGTAGTTATATTCTTGTACATAGGAGCAGTATTATAGTAGTTATATTCTTGTACATAGGGGGCAGTATTATAGTAGTTATATTCTTGTACATAGGAGCAGTATTATAGTAGTTATATTCCTGTACATAGGAGCAGTATTATATTAGTTATATTCTTGTACATAGGGGGCAGTATTATAGCAGCTATATTCTTGTACATAGGAGCAGTATTATAGTAGTTATATTCTTGTACATAGGGGCAGTATTATAGTAGTTATATTCTTGTACATAGGGAGCAGTATTATAGTAGTTATATTCTTGTACATAGGGGGCAGTATTATAGTAGTTATACTCTTGTACACAGGGGCAGTATTATAGTAGTTATATTCTTGTACATAGGGGCAGTATTATAGTAGTTATATTCTTGTACATAGGGGGCAGTATTATAGTAGTTATATTCTTGTACATAGGGGGCAGTATTATAGCAGTTATATTCCTGTACATAGGAGCAGTATTATAGTAGTTATATTCTTGTACATAGGGAGCAGTATTATAGTAGTTATATTCTTGAACATAGGAGCAGTATTATAGTAGTTATATTCTTGTACATAGGGGCAGTATTATAGTAGTTATATTCTTGTATATAGGAGCAGTATTATAGTAGTTATATTCTTGTACATAGGAGCAGTATTATAGTAGTTATATTCTTGTACATAGGAGCAGTATTATAGTAGTTACATTCTTGTACATAGGAGCAGTATTATAGTAGTTATATTCTTGTACATAGGAGCAGTATTATAGTAGTTATATTCTTGTACATAGGGAGCAGTATTATAGTAGTTATATTCTTGTACATAGGAGCAGTATTATAGTAGTTATATTCTTGTACATAGGGGGCAGTATTATAGTAGTTATATTCTTGTACATAGGAGCAGTATTATAGTAGTTATATTCCTGTACATAGGAGCAGTATTATAGTAGTTATATTCCTGTACATAGGAGCAGTATTATATTAGTTATATTCTTGTACATAGGGGGCAGTATTATAGCAGCTATATTCTTGTACATAGGAGCAGTATTATAGTAGTTATATTCTTGTACATAGGGGCAGTATTATAGTAGTTATATTCTTGTACATAGGGAGCAGTATTATAGTAGTTATATTCTTGTACATAGGGGGCAGTATTATAGTAGTTATACTCTTGTACACAGGGGCAGTATTATAGTAGTTATATTCTTGTACATAGGGGCAGTATTATAGTAGTTATACTCTTGTACACAGGGGCAGTATTATAGTAGTTATATTCTTGTACATAGGGGCAGTATTATAGTAGTTATATTCTTGTACATAGGGGGCAGTATTATAGTAGTTATATTCCTGTACATAGGGGGCAGTATTATAGTAGTTATATTCCTGTACATAGGAGCAGTATTATAGTAGTTATATTCTTGTACATAGGGAGCAGTATTATAGTAGTTATATTCTTGTACATAGGAGCAGTATTATAGTAGTTATATTCTTGTACATAGGGGCAGTATTATAGTAGTTATATTCTTGTATATAGGAGCAGTATTATAGTAGTTATATTCTTGTACATAGGAGCAGTATTATAGTAGTTATATTCTTGTACATAGGAGCAGTATTATAGTAGTTACATTCTTGTACATAGGAGCAGTATTATAGTAGTTATATTCTTGTACACAGGAGCAGTATTATAGTAGTTATATTCTTGTACATAGGGAGCAGTATTATAGTAGTTATATTCTTGTACATAGGAGCAGTATTATAGTAGTTATATTCTTGTACATAGGGGGCAGTATTATAGTAGTTATACTCTTGTACACAGGGGCAGTATTATAGTAGTTATATTCTTGTACATAGGGGCAGTATTATAGTAGTTATATTCTTGTACATAGGGGGCAGTATTATAGTAGTTATATTCTTGTACATAGGGGGCAGTATTATAGTAGTTATATTCCTGTACATAGGAGCAGTATTATAGTAGTTATATTCTTGTACATAGGGAGCAGTATTATAGTAGTTATATTCTTGTACATAGGGGCAGTATTATAGTAGTTATATTCTTGTATATAGGAGCAGTATTATAGTAGTTATATTCTTGTACATAGGAGCAGTATTATAGTAGTTATATTCTTGTACATAGGAGCAGTATTATAGTAGTTATATTCTTGTACATAGGGAGCAGTATTATAGTAGTTATATTCTTGTACATAGGAGCAGTATTATAGTAGTTATATTCTTGTACATAGGGGGCAGTATTATAGTAGTTATATTCTTGTACATAGGAGCAGTATTATAGTAGTTATATTCCTGTACATAGGAGCAGTATTATAGTAGTTATATTCCTGTACATAGGAGCAGTATTATATTAGTTATATTCTTGTACATAGGGGGCAGTATTATAGCAGCTATATTCTTGTACATAGGAGCAGTATTATAGTAGTTATATTCTTGTACATAGGGGCAGTATTATAGTAGTTATATTCTTGTACATAGGGAGCAGTATTATAGTAGTTATATTCTTGTACATAGGGGGCAGTATTATAGTAGTTATACTCTTGTACACAGGGGCAGTATTATAGTAGTTATATTCTTGTACATAGGGGCAGTATTATAGTAGTTATATTCTTGTACATAGGGGGCAGTATTATAGTAGTTATATTCTTATACATAGGGGGCAGTATTATAGTAGTTATATTCCTGTACATAGGAGCAGTATTATAGTAGTTATATTCTTGTACATAGGGAGCAGTATTATAGTAGTTATATTCTTGTACATAGGAGCAGTATTATAGTAGTTATATTCTTGTACATAGGGGCAGTATTATAGTAGTTATATTCTTGTATATAGGAGCAGTATTATAGTAGTTATATTCTTGTACATAGGAGCAGTATTATAGTAGTTATATTCTTGTACATAGGAGCAGTATTATAGTAGTTACATTCTTGTACATAGGAGCAGTATTATAGTAGTTATATTCTTGTACATAGGAGCAGTATTATAGTAGTTATATTCTTGTACATGGGGAGCAGTATTATAGTAGTTATATTCTTGTACATGGGGAGCAGTATTATAGTAGTTATATTCTTGTACATAGGGGGCAGTATTATAGTAGTTATATTCTTGTACATAGGGAGCAGTATTATAGTAGTTATATTCTTGTACGTAGGGGGCAGTATTATAGTAGTTATATTCTTGTACACAGGAGCAGTATTATAGTAGTTATATTCTTCTACATGGGGAGCAGTATTATAGTAGTTATATTCTTGTACATAGGAGCAGTATTATAGTAGTTATATTCTTGTACATAGCGGCAGTATTATAGTAGTTATATTCTTGTTCATAGGGGGCAGTATTATAGTAGTTATATTCTTGTACATAGCGGGCAGTATTATAGTAGTTATATTCTTGTACATAGGGAGCAGTATTATAGTAGTTATATTCTTGTACATAGCGGGCAGTATTATAGTAGTTATATTCTTGTACATAGGGAGCAGTATTATAGTAGTTATATTCTTGTACATAGGGAGCAGTATTATAGTAGTTATATTCTTGTACATAGGGAGCAGTATTATAGTAGTTATATTCTTGTACATAGGGGGCAGTATTATAGTAGTTATATTCTTGTACATAAGGGCAGTATTATAGTAGCTATATTCTTGTACATAGCGGGCAGTATTATAGTAGTTATATTCTTGTACATAGGGGGCAGTATTATAGTAGTTATATTCTTGTACATAGGGAGCAGTATTATAGTAGTTATTTTCTTGTACATAGGAGCAGTATTATAGTAGTTATATTCTTGTACATAGGGGGCAGTATTATAGTAGTTATATTCTTGTACATGGGGGCAGTATTATAGTAGTTATATTCTTGTACATAGGGAGCAGTATTATAGTAGTTATATTCTTGTACATAGAGGGCAGTATTATAGTAGTTATATTCTTGTACATAGGGAGCAGTATTATAGTAGTTATATTCTTGTACATAGGGGGCAGTATTATAGTAGTTATATTCTTGTACATAGGGGCAGTATTATAGTAGCTATATTCTTGTACATAGCGGGCAGTATTATAGTAGTTATATTCTTGTACATAGGGGGCAGTATTATAGTAGTTATATTCTTGTACATAGCGGGCAGT